>NC_035448.2:9549439-9849439 GCF_002127325.2 Helianthus annuus | reverse complement strand
TGCATTTCGAAAGACTAATTTTACAAAGGATAATGGAAAGTTTTATTTATTTCCAGAGTAGTGGTTTTCTAGATAAAGATGCTAATACTAGATCAGGCTTATTGGTAGTTTAGAGGTTTGCATTCTCTGCTACAGTAGCTAGCATATAGAGGTTAGCCCATTTTTCATCTAATTTATCTTCCCAAGGTGGATTATTACCTATTTCCTGGATTTCTGGATTAGACCTCACTTTCTTGAATTGGGGTTTCTGATTTCTCCTAATAATCGAATTTCTTTTCTCTGGGGTAAGAGGATTCTCATATTGTGCTTTACGGACAAAAATCCCTTCTTCCAGATCTGCTGGGTATTTTGAGGAAGACGTTCCTTTTTCTTTGGGTGTAGTATCTAATTTGTGGTAGATGGCAGAAAGTCTTTGTTTACCCATACTGTAACTAACAATTAATCAGTTAATAAAACACATATTCACAAAATGGCAATTAGAAATTCTTAGGTATTCCTTAATTACATTAATAGGCTTAAATCAGTGATAAGCTTAAAATAGTGGTTCTGATACCACCTTTTCCTGTCACGGCCCTCGGCCCCGGTTTGACCCGGTCCAGAGCCGCGAGGCAGGAAATCCCGTGGTATTAAATTTAGGTGACAGCGGAAATCTTTGTAAAACATGATCTTTTAATATTAAAACTGCCCGTTTACATAATTTAGGGATAAAACCTTGTAATTTACAATAATGTGATTTCACTGGGAAATCTTTATTTTACAAAACATGTTTCTTTATTTATTTACATTGAGCCACTTCTCTAAGCTTGTAGTGCTTCACGACACTTTTCTTGGATCACAACAGATCACCTGAAACATGTTTGAAAAAGGTTTTGTCAGCGGGGAAATACTGAGTGAATCATTCAGTTTACTAAAAATGACACATTTGTTATAATTTACAGTATTAAGAGCGATTACAATGTTTCTGATTATCAACCAACTACCCACAGTATTTGTCACTCGACCAGCCATCGGTAGCCTCATTTCCCGATGGTGTCTGTGACTATGGTCATATCACCCCTTGGCTAACCCGTTGTCCAATGGTGACGATTATCAAGTAATGTATACAAAACCCCACATACCGGCTGTAATTTGGTGATTACATGGACTTAATCCCTATAATTATAACTTTGAAAATAACTTTGAGTTTTGTAAAACAGTTGATAAAAATAGAATGACTCACATTGCAGATCTAACGAGCAGTGTATAAGCCTACTGATTAGCCTTGATTAACCTGATTTAATTAACAATGCACACAAACGGGGTTAGTAACTAATACAGCATTTACGACAATTCACGAGATTAAACCCTCACAACGATTGACAAAGTGCAATACTTAAATATCCAGCGGATTCACAACGAATGACAGAGTATAGCCCTGATTCGGGCAGCACTCAAACATCCAGTCGAAATCACGATGAATAACAAAGTATAAACCCAATTTGAGCAGCACTCAAACAATCGTTGGATAGTTTCAATCGATCGGAAGTTGAATCGTAATAGCGATCGAGTTATTACCCTGTTTGTTTCAGCAGCGTTCCGTGTAGTGTGTGTTTTATACTAAACAGTGTATAACTCAACGTATACTTTGAAGTTTTATGTCGAACAAGTGTCAGATTTCAAGTCCCAAGGCCCCCTGTTTATACCCGAATTTTGTACCTCCCGCATGTCGCCGAAGAATACGCGACCCCTGTCGCGTGTCGCGGGGCAAGTCCCCCTAGCCTAGGGTAGGCTTGTCATGGGTATAGGCCTGGTGAGTCGACAGTTTATGAATTCCAAATTTAGACAACGAATTCGGAAGATAAACATTAATTAGGTTTTACCCCCCCCCCCTAAGTTTTAGGGGCCCTGATCCTGATTCCGATTGTTCTGAAAATTTTAGGGTTTATGTGGAATTACTTGGGTTTCTTAATTAGGGTTTCCTTATTAGACAATTAACATACTAAGTATTAAGTTTAGTGAGAGTTGTTACAGTGACAGCCAAATCACTGGCCCAGAACTTGTGGTAGACACAACTGAGAAGATTGCTCAGATACGACAATGAATGGCGGCAGCTCGTGACCGTCAGAAAAGCTACGCTGATAAGCATAGGAAACAACTCGAGTTCCAGGTTGGGGACCGAGTGCTACTCAAAGTCTCACCTTGGAAAGGTGTAGTTTGTTTTGGCAAACGAGGCAAACTCAATCCGCGTTATGTCGGACCGTTCGAAATCATTGAGAAAATTGGCAAAGTCGCCTACAAGTTGAATCTACCTGAAGAACTCATTGGAGTTCACAACGTATTCCACGTGTCAAATCTGAAGAAGTGTCTGTCAGATGAGACCCTCATAGTTCCTTTGAAGGAGCTCACTATCGACGATCAGTTGCGATTTGTCGAGGAACCTGTAAATATTACAGATCGAGTTCGTTGGAACTCCCGTCGTGGCCCAAAGTTTACCTGGGAACGAGAAGACCAGATGAAACTCAAGTATCCCCAGTTGTTCGAGAACAGTGCAACCACTACTGAGCCTGAAGCTACTGCGGAATTTCGGGACGAAATTCCAAACCAACAGGGGAATGATGTGACACCCCAGGAAAACCAGGAAACAACGCAACACAACTAGCTTCCTCAGTAACCATGTGCTAAATTTCGTGATGAAATTTCTTTCAAGTTGGGGATAATGTGACAACCCGAGTTTTCAAGGTCTTTACTCGACTTAATACTTGTTCACAAAGTGTTGTTTTTATATTTATATATGGTGTGCATTATAAGTGTATATGTGATACATGTTTTGTATTAATGATAGGTTTTGTATTAATGATAGGTTTTGTATATTTAATAAAAACAAATTGGAACCCTTGCCGAATACCCCTACCCCACGAAAACACCCCCCTTAGACGAAAACACCCCTTGGCGAAAACACCTTGGTGTTTTCGTCAAGAAGCAGGCCGGCGAAATCAATGAATGGGCCTTTGGCCCAGTAACGATAGGATCTAGTGTTTTGTTTATAACCTTTACGCGAAAACTTTAACTGGAAAACCCTAATCACCTCTCACCCTCTCTCTCGCTCTCCTTTGAAACCCAACGGCAGCCGTGAGCACTCGAGCCTCATACATCGATCGATTTACTGTCTCTCCTGCTTAGGTTAGTGATCGACCATTTATGATTATTTGATTGAAATCACTTGACTATTTGTTGGCATTATGAATTAACTGTTAGCATGTAATGATTGTGATAATATGATTTGAATTGATTTGATTTGTATGTTGGGGATCCTTATAATCTGATGTTATGATCGATTGTGTTGTGCCTGTCCATGATTGATCTGATGATTGAATGATGATCATGATCGCATGATGGTTGGTAATTTATATGACTGCATGTTTTGGTCTGATTGAATGGTTGTATGATGATGTCGATATAACTGCTAGGTGATGATTAGGTTGAAGTAGCACGTAACTATTGGTGATGAAAACACAGGGACCAGACGAAAACCCTTAGTGTTTTCGCCATACATTAAGCTCGACGAAAACCCTTGGGATTTCGTCGCCTGGGGGTTTTCGTCAAAAGTGATTTCATCCCAGGTGTTTCGCCACAAAGGTGATTTCATCAAATGCTTTGATACAGTAAACTCTGTTGAGTTAAGTATGTTAAGTATGTAAACCCTGTGGAGTATGTTAACTCTGTTAAGCATGTTAACTCCGTCAAGTTTATTAACTCTGTTAAGTTTATTAACTCTGTTAAGTTTATTAACGCTGTTAAGTCTACTAACTCTGTTAGGGATTATTAAGTATGTTAAGCCTGTTAATTGATAACCCATGTTAGAATTGACTGAGAACTCTATTATGTGAAGTATGATTGTATGAACATGAAATAACTGTTATGTGTTACTTGATAATGATTGCTTAAGCACATTTTATGATATTAGATTTGCATGCGAGCCATTACGAACGTAAACTGATTTGGTATACGTGCATACTATAGGACTTGACTGATTATTTGTGAGCCCGTAATTTAGCATACCGAGCAAACCGATGTGAGTTCACACTTTCCACATGGCATGGGATTCCCAAGGGTTGGGAATGGGTAAAGGATTGAAACCAAAACTGCGTGATCTCCTGGTTTGGAACACGTACACACCCTCTTTATTGAAGGGTGACAACATGTGATAAGTATTTAATCGGAACCTGCATAATCTCCTGGTTTGGAGATTACGTACACACCCTCTTTACTGAAGGGTGACAACACGGATACTAGACCAAAACTTTCTATCATGAAGTCCCTCCTTTTGTATCGACTTAATCGCCGGGCCAATGGCGAGCGGGTCATTAGTTAGATAGTGCTATTTAGGTTTGACAAGCCTCACACCGTGCCGCAGAGGACAGGCGTGAACTAATGGATCTGGGCACTAGTCAATGATGATAGACATTGACGTCAGGGCACCAACTTACTTTAGTCAGTGGTCGATATGGTAAACGGGTCTAGTGGTTCACATGGGGAAGCCCCCACTGATTATGGATATGTTTGGGAAACAGGGTAAACTGGTTAACTTACGACTTACAAACGAACTCCTGGTTTTTTTGAAACAACTTAACAATGAACACCAACTGTGAACTTGCTCAACTTTGTCGTTGACTCGTTGTTACATGCCTTGCAGGTCGTTAGGTACTTATGGAGCTTGCACGAGGAGGCGTGGTCTGTGACACCCCAGGAAAATCAGTGAACAATACAGTTTACCTAGCTTCCTCAGTGAGTGCGTACCAAATTTCGGGACGAAATTTCCAATTAGTTGGGGATAATGTGACAACTCGAACCTTAGACTTACTTTGTGTAACGATACGTGTTTACGAGAACGTTATTAATTGAATGAATACTTGGTATGTTATGTTTATGTGCATTATGTGTGTATGTATGTTATGTGAAGATCACGCGAGCCCAAACCACACACTATAACCCGATCGCACTAGGCTAACCGGTCGCACAAGCCCTTTGGGCCACACCTTGTAAACGAACAATAGGGCAGCCCATGTAAGGGCCGGCCCACCCCTCTAAACCGTGTAAACACCCATAGTTGGGGGATTAGAAATATCATTGTTACAAAACACATTATCACACACACAAACCCTAGGCGACTTGCTCTCTCTCTCGTTTTGCTTGGAAACCCGACGGCACCCATTCAACCGATTTCCACATCTCGGTTAGTGTTGTGTTGTTTTGCTTGTTGTACGATTACATGCTTAGACTCGAATGATTAGGGTTGATGATTTAATGAACTATATGATCTACGTATGTATGTTCTTGTAAATCGGCTTTCATGTATTAATTTTATGGTTGTTGATGATGTGATAATCGGGTACTAGTTCACAGGATTTGGATGTTTGTTTACATAAAAACCGGTTGATAGAATGGCTAGATGATTGGTATGAATGTTGTATGGTTCTTGATGAATTGTTTAAGTGTTGTTCATGTTGTTGTTCATACGGATTTAGTACTAGAAATCCTGTTTGATCGATAATTGCTTGGAAGAGAAACTGTTAATTGATGGTGGTTAATTTGGAAACTGTTAGTGATAATTGATTTGCATAAATGTCGTAACCGATCTGCTTGAAATCAGGGAAAACTGTTACACTTGGTTGCGACACAGATTGCGAGTCGAGACCTCATGATCCCGACTCGAGACCACAACAGCATGAACCGAAACCACGGTTGCGAGTCCCGTTGCGACTCGTAACCAGACCATGACGAGCCGAGACCATCCCTTGCGACTCGAAACCTCTCGTTGCGACTCGTAACCCCCTGTTACGACTCGAGATCGCTGGTTGCGACTCGAGACCGGTTATGCATGTACACTGTATTGGACCCTGCCTGTCACGAGCCCAATCTGTTGGGCCAAATAATTTGGACTTATGACTGTATGTTATTGGACTGTTTGTCTGGTTGGGCCGATATGTTATTTGGTAGTATGTAATTGGGCTGATTGTCTTTTGGGCTTAGACATTGGATCGCACAAGTTTAATAAGTGGTATATAATTGGGCCGGGTTATGTTGGGCCGAGATTAGAGCGCACAAGTTATGCTCTTGACTGCTAAGTGTTACCATGTTCTCTAAGTGCTCGAAACATGTTAACTTGTATGTTTTATACGTGCATTACGTGAAGTCAAAACCTGACTTGTATATAACCGTGATAGGACGTGGTTGACCATTTACTTGCTACCTGTACTCTTTGTGTATCTGCCGAGCAAACCAAGGTGAGTTCACACAGCCAAGGCATGGGATTCCCGGGTTGGGAATTGGGTTGGATACGTTGATATTGAAAGAGTTACTCGTACTTACGCATTCACTAGACTAAAGACCATCGTCCTCAGGATAGTCAGGACACGTTACGTAAAGCCTACGTAACCCAGTAATTGCCATTTGTCTCCCGGGTCGGGAGGACACGTTACGTAAAGCCTACGTAACCCAATACCATCTACTGTCTTCCGGGTCGGAAGGACACGCTGCGTAAAGCCTACGTAGCCCCCACGCGTACCACTGTCCTCGGGGAAGGGCACGTCACGTAAATCCTACGTGACCCAGTACGTATTCCTGTTCTCGGTTTAAGAAGAACACATGGTTGCACTAGTCTAGTAAGTACCATAATGGGAAGCCCCCATTATAAAGGATAAACGTGAGAATCCCTCACAAATAGTATATACTTGTATGGGAAGCCCCCACTAGATGAACTTACGCATTACTGTTAAGAACTTACTTTCTGTGAACTCGCTCAACTAGTTTGTTGATTATTTGCTGCGTGCCTTGCAGGACCTTAGGTACATTATGGAGCTTGCACAGGGAGGAGCAGGTCGTTGTGGGATTTGGATCATGAACGATATTTGAACTTATAACTATTTCGAGTTTACATTACTATGCTTCCGCTACTTAAACAATGTTTGGTTTTGAAACATCAATCATGTCATGATGAACTACCTTAATTACTTTTATTATTATTAAATGCTATGTTTGATATGATTGATGGCTTGATCCTGGTCATGTCACGCCTCCAAGCGGTGGTACTCCGCGGGTGGATTTTGGGGGTGTGACAGATTGGTATCAGAGCCATTGGTTATAGAGAACTTGGTTTTAATATGGGAAAACGTTTTTATTAAAACTAGACTATAACCAGTACAGTGCTCTTAACGATCCACAACGACGCTTCGCTCCACGTGCAAGACTCGACATCCTAGGTAATAAGGTTTATGTTTATTGCCTGTTTGCTAGAACTGCTTAGAACTTTGCTCGCATTACACTTAGATACACATGACTTATTTCATGAGAACACCTACGTGCTTACACTTTTCTGTCATCGCCCTACTCGCGAACCACTCTCACTTACGTTACTTTTACTATGAAGATCATGTCTGGACGAATCAACATGACTCAAGCCCAGCTAGAGGCTCTCGTTCAAGCTCAAGTTGCTGCGGCACTTGCAGCTGCTCAAGCAGGTAGTATACCCTGCAGTATAGACTCATACTAGGATCCTTAGATCCTGCATTAACTCTCGTATTTAATCTCGTCCTATTCATACACAATAGGTCAACACGCGCAGCAGCCTGTCTGCACTTTTAAGAACTTCATGGACTGTCGCCCAAGTACCTTCAGCGGCACAGAGGGGGCAGTGGGACTCCTCCACTGGTTTGAAAAGCTAGAGTCAGTATTCGAAATGTGCGAGTGCCCTGAGGCTCGCAAGGTCAAGTATGCAACTGGCACCTTGGAAGGAATCGCGCTAACCTGGTGGAATGCGCAGGTGCAAATTCTGGGGGTTGGCAGCTGCTAACGCCACCCCATGGAACGATTTCAAGGAACTCATCAAGCGTGAGTATTGCACGCGTGAAGATATTCACAAGTTGGAAGACGAGCTGTATAATCTGAAAATGGTTGGATCAGAGATCGAAGCGTATACTAAACGGTCGAATGAGCTGGCCGTTCTGTGTCCAACTATGGTAGACCCTCCATACAAGCGCATTGAGATGTATCTCAAGGGGTTGGCACCAGAAATCCAGAGCCATGTTACCTCGGCTAATCTCGACAACATCCAGGAAATTCAGCGCCTCGCTCATCGCATCACCGACCAGGCAGTGGATCAGAATAAGCTGCCTAAGCGTGTCAACGCTACTGCTACAGTCACTCCTTCAGCTACTCCCGCTACTACTAGTGACAACAAAAGAAAGTGGGATGGAGATTCCAGTAAAGGTTCAGCATCCGTTCAGTCTCAAGCTCAGCAACAGAAGACTGACCACTACCAGAGTCCCAGTCAGCAATCCTCTGGTGGTCATAGACGGGGAATATATCAGGGTTTTCACCCCAAGTGTCACAATTGCAACAGGCACCATAGCGGCCCATGCAGCAAGGGTCGTTGTCAAAGGTGTCTTAAGATGGGGCACGAGGCTAAAGACTGTCGGAGCCCTCGTCCTGCAAATCAGAACCAGCAACCTCAACTACCAGCTCCGCAGAACCAGAATCAGCAACAGCAGCCACAGCGTGGAAACCGGGGATGTTTCCAGTGTGGGGCTGAAGGCCATTTCAAACGCGACTGCCCTCAGTTGAACCAGAATCGCAACAACAATAACCAGGGCAACGGGAACAACAACGGTGGGAACAACAACAATAATGGCAACGAGGCTAGGGGACGCGCTTTTGTGCTAGGTCGAGGTGATGCAGTGAACGATCCCAACGTTGTTATGGGTAAGTTTCTCCTCGACAATATTTATGTTACTGTCTTATTTGATTCGGGTGCGGATACAAGCTATATGTCTGTGAAAATGTGTCAGCTGCTAAAACGTGCACCAACACTTTTACCCACCAAACATGTAGTAGAGTTAGCTAACGGTAAAAGTCTAGAAGCCACGCACGTAGTTCAGGGTTGTAATCTTATCCTAGCTGGTCAAGCTTTCTCTATCGATCTCATTCCCATAGTTTTGGGTAGTTTCGACGTCGTGATTGGGATGGATTGGCTATCCCAACACCAGGCAGAAATCTTATGCAGCGAGAAGATTATTCGCATTCCTCGTTCGGGTCAGGAACCTCTCGAAGTTCAAGGCGACAAGAGTGGTGCGGTGGTTGGCATCATCTCTTTCTTGAAGGCTCAGAAATGCTTACGTAAGGGCCACACAGCCATTTTGGCTCTTGTTTCAGATGCATCGGCGAAAGAAAAGAGACTGGAGGATATACCAGTTGTACGTGACTTTCCTCAGGTATTTCCTGAAGACTTACCTGGCTTACCGCCTCACCGTCAGGTCGAATTTCAAATCGAGCTCGCTCCAGGAGCAGCACCCATAGCTCGCGCACCATATCGTTTAGCTCCATCAGAATTGGAGGAATTGTCAAAGCAACTACAAGAGCTCTTGGAAAAGGGTTTCATTCGTCCAAGCTCTTCGCCTTGGGGAGCTCCAGTACTTTTCGTGAAGAAGAAGGACGGTACATTCAGAATGTGCATAGACTACCGTGAACTCAACAAGGTGACGGTGAAGAACCGTTATCCTCTTCCACGCATAGACGACTTATTCGACCAGTTGCAAGGGTCGTGCTACTATTCGAAGATAGACTTGAGGTCTGGTTATCATCAGCTGAGAGTCCGGGAGGAGGACGTCTCCAAGACAGCCTTCAGAACTCGCTACGGCCACTACGAGTTTCTTGTCATGCCGTTCGGGTTAACGAACGCGCCTGCTGTATTTATGGACCTTATGAACAGGGTGTGCAAACCCTACCTAGACAAGTTCGTCATAGTATTCATCGACGACATCCTGATTTACTCCAAGAGTCAGGAGGAGCACGAGCAGCATCTACGCCTTATTTTGGAACTCCTTCGGAAGGAACAGCTATACGCTAAGTTTTCGAAATGCGACTTCTGACTTCGTGAAGTCCACTTCTTAGGCCATGTAGTGAACAAGGATGGGATCCATGTCGATCCATCCAAGGTAGACTCGATCAGGAACTGGCCTGCACCACGAACGCCAACGGAAATACGCCAATTCTTGGGTATGGCAGGTTACTACAGACGGTTTATCAAGGATTTCTCAAAGATTGCTCAGCCGCTTACGCTACTGACACAGAAGGGTGTCACCTATCGCTGGGGAGAGCCCCAGGAGACTGCTTTTCAGTACTTAAAGGATAGACTTTGCAGTGCACCTATCCTCTCTTTGCCAGAGGGCACAGATGATTTCGTAGTTTATTGTGATGCATCCATCCAGGGTCTTGGATGTGTATTAATGCAGCGCGACAAGGTTATTGCTTACGCCTCTCGTCAACTCAAGGTTCATGAACGAAACTACACGACGCACGATTTAGAGCTGGGAGCTGTTGTTTTCGCGCTTAAGATATGGCGACACTACCTGTACGGTACCAGATGCACGATATACACCGATCACAGGAGTCTCGAGCATATCCTTAAGCAGAAGGATTTGAACATGCGTCAACGACGATGGGTTGAACTGCTTAACGATTACGAATGCGCTATCAAGTACCATCCAGGCAAAGCCAATGTTGTGGCTGATGCCCTTAGTCGGAAAGACACTTTACCTCGGCGCGTGCGAGCGCTACAGCTTACGATTCAGTCCAGTCTTCCAGCACAGATACGAAATGCTCAGGTAGAAGCATTGAAACCCGAAAACGTCAAGGCTGAAGCCTTACGCGGCTCACGACAACGAATGGAACTAAAGGAAGACGGCGCCTACTATGTAACGGGGCGTATTTGGGTCCCACTTTATGGCGGTTTACGCGAACTTGTAATGGACGAAGCTCACAAGTCTCGCTATTCGGTACATCCAGGGTCGGACAAAATGTACCACGATATCAAGACAACATACTGGTGGCCAAGTATGAAAGCTCACATCGCGACTTATGTCGGCAAGTGCCTGACCTGTGCGAGGGTCAAGGTTGAATATCAGAAACCAGCTGGCCTACTTCAGCAGCCTAAGATACCGCAATGGAAATGGGAAGAAATTTCCATGGATTTTGTTACGGGCTTACCTAGATCCCAGCGTGGGAATGATACCATATGGGTGATCGTGGATCGACTCACCAAGTCTGCACACTTCCTACCTATAAAGGAAACGGATAAGTTCTCCACTCTCGCAGACGTCTATCTTAAAGAAGTTGTTTCGAGGCACGGGGTGCCCATCTCCATCATTTCAGATCGCGATGCACGATTCACGTCAGAACTATGGCAAGCGATGCATAAATCATTCGGCTCAAGGTTAGACATGAGCACAGCGTACCATCCTCAGACCGATGGGCAGTCTGAGCGTACGATCCAAACTCTCGAAGACATGCTTCGGGCGTGCGTTATCGATTTCGGCAACGGCTGGGAAAAGCACCTCCCTTTGGTGGAGTTTTCTTACAATAACAGCTATCACACCAGCATCCAAGCCGCTCCATTCGAGGCATTGTACGGACGTAAATGCCGGTCACCTCTCTGTTGGGCAGAGGTGGGGGATAGTCAGATTACGGGTCCAGAGATTGTAGTGGACGCCACAGAAAAGATTGCACAGATACGACAACGCATGGCGGCAGCACGCGACCGTCAGAAATCCAACGCGGATAAGCGTAGAAAGCCATTGGAATTTCAGGTCGGGGACCGGGTTTTACTTAAAGTTTCACCCAGGAAGGGTGTGGTTCGTTTTGGCAAACGGGGCAAACTGAATCCGCGGTACGTCGGACCGTTCGAAATCGTTGAGAAAATCGGCAAAGTAGCATACAAGTTGAACCTACCAGCTGAACTCGGGGCAGTTCACAATGTCTTTCATGTGTCGAACTTAAAGAAGTGCCTATCAGATGAAACCCTCATCATTCCTTTTAAGGAACTCACTATCGACGAGCGGTTGCAGTTCGTCGAGGAACCAGTTGAAATCACGGACCGGGATGTGAAGGTCCTCAAAAGCAAGAGAATCCCTCTTGTTCGAGTACGTTGGAACTCCAAACGTGGCCCAGAGTACACCTGGGAACGCGAAGACAGGATGACAGAAAAGTACCCCCAGTTATTCGAAACCAATGCAACCACTACTGAGGCTGAAGCTACTACTTCGGAATTTCGGGACGAAATTCCAGATCAACGGGGGGAGGATGTGACACCCCAGGAAAATCAGTGAACAATACAGTTTACCTAGCTTCCTCAGTGAGTGCGTACCAAATTTCGGGACGAAATTTCCAATTAGTTGGGGATAATGTGACAACTCGAACCTTAGACTTACTTTGTGTAACGATACGTGTTTACGAGAACGTTATTAATTGAATGAATACTTGGTATGTTATGTTTATGTGCATTATGTGTGTATGTATGTTATGTGAAGATCACGCGATCCCAAACCACACACTATAACCCGATCGCACTAGGCTAACCGGTCGCACAAGCCCTTTGGGCCACACCTTGTAAACGAACAATAGGGCAGCCCATGTAAGGGCCAGCCCACCCCTCTAAACCGTGTAAACACCCATAGTTGGGGGATTAGAAATCTCATTGTTACAAAACACATTATCACACACACAAACCCTAGGCGACTTGCTCTCTCTCTCGTTTTGCTTGGAAACCCGACGGCACCCATTCAACCGATTTCCACATCTCGGTTAGTGTTGTGTTGTTTTGCTTGTTGTACGATTACATGCTTAGACTCGAATGATTAGGGTTGATGATTTAATGAAATATATGATCTACGTATGTATGTTCTTGTAAATCGGCTTTCATGTATTAATTTTATGGTTGTTGATGATGTGATAATCGGGTACTAGTTCACAGGATTTGGATGTTTGTTTACATAAAAACCGGTTGATAGAATGGCTAGATGATTGGTATGAATGTTGTATGGTTCTTGATGAATTGTTTAAGTGTTGTTCATGTTGTTGTTCATACGGATTTAGTACTAGAAATCCTGTTTGATCGATAATTGCTTGGAAGAGAAACTGTTAATTGATGGTGGTTAATTTGGAAACTGTTAGTGATAATTGATTTGCATAAATGTCGTAACCGATCTGCTTGAAATCAGGGAAAACTGTTACACTTGGTTGCGACACAGATTGCGAGTCGAGACCTCATGATCCCGACTCGAGACCACAACAGCATGAACCGAAACCACGGTTGCGAGTCCTGTTGCGACTCGTAACCAGACCATGACGAGCCGAGACCATCCCTTGCGACTCGAAACCTCTCGTTGCGACTCGTAACCCCCTGTTACGACTCGAGATCGCTGGTTGCGACTCGAGACCGGTTATGCATGTACACTGTATTGGACCCTGCCTGTCACGAGCCCAATCTGTTGGGCCAAATAATTTGGACTTATGACTGTATGTTATTGGACTGTTTGTCTGGTTGGGCCGATATGTTATTTGGTAGTATGTAATTGGGCTGATTGTCTTTTGGGCTTAGACATTGGATCGCACAAGTTTAATAAGTGGTATATAATTGGGCCGGGTTATGTTGGGCCGAGATTAGAACGCACAAGTTATGCTCTTGACTGCTAAGTGTTACCATGTTCTCTAAGTGCTCGAAACATGTTAACTTGTATGTTTTATACGTGCATTACGTGAAGTCAAAACCTGACTTGTATATAACCGTGATAGGACGTGGTTGACCATTTACTTGCTACCTGTACTCTTTGTGTATCTGCCGAGCAAACCAAGGTGAGTTCACACAGCCAAGGCATGGGATTCCCGGGTTGGGAATTGGGTTGGATACGTTGATATTGAAAGAGTTACTCGTACTTACGCATTCACTAGACTAAAGACCATCGTCCTCAGGATAGTCAGGACACGTTACGTAAAGCCTACGTAACCCAGTAATTGCCATTTGTCTCCCGGGTCGGGAGGACACGTTACGTAAAGCCTACGTAACCCAATACCATCTACTGTCTTCCGGGTCGGAAGGACACGCTGCGTAAAGCCTACGTAGCCCCCACGCGTACCACTGTCCTCGGGGAAGGGCACGTCACGTAAATCCTACGTGACCCAGTACGTATTCCTGTTCTCGGTTTAAGAAGAACACATGGTTGCACTAGTCTAGTAAGTACCATAATGGGAAGCCCCCATTATAAAGGATAAACGTGAGAATCCCTCACAAATAGTATATACTTGTATGGGAAGCCCCCACTAGATGAACTTACGCATTACTGTTAAGAACTTACTTTCTGTGAACTCGCTCAACTAGTTTGTTGATTATTTGCTGCGTGCCTTGCAGGACCTTAGGTACATTATGGAGCTTGCACAGGGAGGAGCAGGTCGTTGTGGGATTTGGATCATGAACGATATTTGAACTTATAACTATTTCGAGTTTACATTACTATGCTTCCGCTACTTAAACAATGTTTGGTTTTGAAACATCAATCATGTCATGATGAACTACCTTAATTACTTTTATTATTATTAAATGCTATGTTTGATATGATTGATGGCTTGATCCTGGTCATGTCACGCCTCCAAGCGGTGGTACTCTGCGGGTGGATTTTGGGGGTGTGACATGGTCGTTGTGGGACATGGATAGTCTTATGCCATGATAAACATTTGATATATTTGAACTTATACTTTGGTTTTTAAACATTATGCTTCCGCTTACAACTTAAACTACGTTTTGTTTGGACACCAATTATATTGTGTTGGGTTTTATATTTATTTACATACTATGTTCAATATGATTGGTGGCTTGATCCTGGTCAGTCACGCCTCCATGCGGTGATACTCTGCGTGTGGATTTTGGGGGTGTGACAGGTTTAACAACTCCGTCGAAACTCGCGGGTTCTAAGCCGACTTTGTTATTCTTTTCTATGTTTTACTTTTTCGGTCTACTTTTTGCGAGTTACCACGCCGTAACGTTTATGCGTGATTCATCATTTTTATGTTTACTTTTTGTTCGGCTTAACGGTCTCGCCGTAAAACATAGGTACTAGACACTATATATATTAGATTAGAAAGGAACTACGATGAACAATAAATATTTTTATAAACATTTTTTTATTTTTTAATATATATTATTTATTTTATAATTTGATATAAGTTTAGTAAACTGTTTTCGTTAACTTTTAAAAAAAATCTATCCACAACTATGTTTAATTATTTTCAGCATCTTGATATAAATTTGATTAAAAATAGAAACTGTGTTGCTATTGTAACGAATCGAAACCAGTATTAATACCGTGACAAACTGAACTCATGATGTCCGGACAACATCAATAACGGTAGCAATGTTTGTTTTTATAATTTTTTTTGATGTGAAACACATCTTGATTGCTACATAAGTATTTATATTGTATTAGTACTATAATAAATTATTATAGTTAGAAAATTCCACTGATTATTTTTATTTCTTGTTAGCATTTATGTTTGAAATATGTCGGTGTATCTTTATACTTTTAAATTTTGATATAAAAAGTCAAATAGTTTAAGTTATGTATGGGTTAAATATTTCAAACCCATGAACTGGTTGGGTTTAGGGATGAGATTTTTTATCAATGCTACAGTATTAGTATCGTATCAAACTAAACTGATACTGACAGAACAATATCGGTACCGGTACCATTATTCACTTTTATGGTCTTTGGTTTCGATATTTTTGCACTACTAATACCAAACCATTATAGTCGATATGGTATTTGGTTTGTGTTTTTACTCATTTTCGATATTGGTCCGTATAGTTACGATCTCATCCCTAATTGGGTTGAGATGAGCATGGTACGCTTAGCTAAACGATGTGTTGGTCGGTTCGACCCAAACTAGCCAAACTCATTTATGCTAAACTGTTACTCACAAATTTGAGTAAACTGCCATTTTGGTCCCTGTGGTTTGGTCACTTTTGCCACTTTAGTCAAAAACTCAAACTTTTTGCAATCTGGGTCCCTGTGGTTTCAGTTTTATTGTCATTTTGGTCCAAAAATGAAATCAGGTCATATTTGTCTTATAAAATCCTGCTATTTTGTCATTTTCCGCAGGTGCAAAATGATCATTTCTTTTTTATAAATAAATACCATATTTTATAAGACAAATATGACCTGATTTGCCCCTGAGGAAAATGACAAAATTGCAGGATTTTATAAGACAAATATGACCTGGTTTCATTTTTTAACCAAAATGGCAATAAAACTGAAACCACAGGAACCCAGATGCAAAAAATTTGAGTTTTGGACTAAAGTGATAAAAGTGACCAAACCACAGGGTCCAAAATGGCAGTTTACTTCACAAATTTCATGTCATGTTCAAACTTATTACATGCCAATAAACATTCCAATTCGTAGAACTTACATATAATTAAAAGAATTTTAATGGAGCAATAAATTGAAAAAACAGGGTTGCTTGTAAAGGATCATTTAGTGAACATTTAAAGTTATAAAATAAGAGTTTGATATAAGTACACGCAAGCAGAGTATATAGGGATGTGACAACTTTATTGTGCGATACATATATTTTGGAAAAGAATGATACGTCTACAATATCAATGTAGAGACATCTTTAACAAGAATAGGATATAATGAAATTAAAGTCAATGAACAAAAAGAAAATGCAAAAATCTCGTGTCAAATATTATATGAATATGATATACCATTAGAAAGTTTTGATATTTTGTATCATTAACTATATTTTTGTTAAAGTAAGCAAACAAACAAGACCACAAGACGTAATAAATTGTGATTTGAATATACAACACAAGTTGATTAAAGGGTTATTGAATTTTAATAATCCTAAGTTTCACCAGTTGGTCTATAATAATCTCAACTTTAAAAATTCTTTTCAATAATCCCATCTTGTAAAAGTTTGGCGACATTGATCCTTTTCTAACATAGGTGCACTTAAATCAATTAAGGAGTCTCTAGGTGTAATTGAATCTATTGAGAAGACCAAATTCTTATATGTTTGAAAAGGATCAATGGCGGCCAAAATTTTACAATTTGGGATTATTTGAGGGAATTTTTAAAGTTTGAATTATTATCGGCCAACTGGTGAAACTTAGGATTATTAAAATCCAATAACCCATGATTAAATGGGGTAACGCATAAATTCTAATTTATTTATACAACTTAATAAAAAAGGAGTTTTATGTGTCATGTGTCATCTCTATCTGATTGAGAATTGTAAGGTCCCAAACCTGAAAAACGATACTCGTTGGTAAATGGAAAACCTATCAAGTTTTAGACTCAAAATTCAACCATACGTGCCAGAAAACAACTAATGTAAAAAAACTGTTAAAGTACAAAAACAATTAAAATATGTATAAGTCAATTCAAAACGGAAATGCCAAAGCTCGTAAGGTGTCGGGTAACCATCGCCACTAGCCAAGGACCTGCCTATCAACTCAAATCGTCGCCTAACCTGAACTACATGCTAAAAACGTCTACTACGCTGAGTGTGTTTTATAGTAAAAGTTTTTTTGGGTTATCAACTCAAAACTTCTTAATAAACATCGTTTGAAAACAGTTTTTTCGACCTGTTCGTGCAACTTTTTACTCGTCAACAAACATAGTTAAAACAATTTTACTCACACTCAAAACACCTCATAATGCCTCGTTCAAAAAAGGAGAAAGAAAAAAACATTTAAAAGAAAGCGGTGTGCACTCGTCACGCAAGTGTGACCCATCACCATTAACGTCAATGCCATAAGGGTTCCATCTCCCGCATAATTGCCCAGAGGGGCTTCATCTCCCGCATGATTGCCACGAGGGCTTCGTCTCCCCGTAATAGCTCGTCATGTCATTAAGACAACAGCAGACCACACACATGCACAATCCCGAGATATCATTAAAATACACGTAGGCACATATCTCGTTCGTGAAGCATTTAAACACATAAAAACATACATTCCTACTATTGTTTACTATGAAAAACGATTAAACATGTATTTCAATCCAAAATAGTTAAAATGTAAAAGGGACGGATTAAAACTCACATGCTTGCATAATGTCTTAACACCTAAAACTCACTAGCAAAAGCACAATCAGCTGACGAGCTTCTCATTTGTAAGTCAATAACACGAAACAAAACCCGAAATCGATTCACCCAAATCGACCCATACTTATTTCAATAAATCTCGAGGACGAGATTTTTAATAAGGTGGGGAGGATGTAACAACTCCCAAAATACCCTATGATGAACCATAATCGAAACCCCGGACTCGCATGACGAAACACAGCATGAAAAACGAGGAAAACAAGACCTGGCATCCTAGGCACCACGCGGGGAATACTCCTGCATCTCCCAAGACGCGCAGGGGAGTACCAGACCACGTGGCACCGTTTCACGACAAGTGGCAAGCCTATACTCATGACAAAGCTAACCTAGCCCTAGAGGGTAGCTGCAGCGCCACGCGGGGCTGACCCCATGATCTCTCGTGACGCACGGGGGAAACCCAGGTAGGTTATACAAGGGCAGCTGTGGGAGGAGTCTCAGTGCACCTGTTCGATTGAAAAATCGACACTCTTTCTCTCTCGAATCACTGTTCTAATACCCGAAGCCCCTAAACCCTGAAACTCTGCTCCATAGCCAGTGTACTAACCCTGATCACTGGTACGATACCATGTCCGATTGATTTGAAACCAAACCAATGAATGTCAAAGTGCTGCCTAAATAAGGCTATACTTTGTTAACTACATTGAGGTTTTGATCTCATGATTATCGTTAAAGTTTGAATTAGGTTAATATACTAATACATGTTTCATTGTGTGTTTAATTAGGAACCCATGACTTAGACCAGGAGGCGATTACTGAAAACCTTAAATCTGCAAAGTGAGTCATTCTCTTTTACTCAAATGATTTGCAAAACCCTAAATGTTTCCAAGTTGTATTTACAGTGATTAAGTTTTTGTATTCTTAAATTACTGCCGGTATGTGGGGTTTTATATACACTACTTGATAAGCTTTGCTATTGGACAATTTGGACCAATAGTGATATGACCATAGTCACGGGAACTGCTAACGAGTAACAAATACTTATTTAAGTAATTGAAAGATATGAACAAATGTAAAAACCCTTAATGCTGTAATTATAACAATGTGTTTTTGTACAAATTGAATGAACTCGCTAGTATTTTTCGCTGATCAAAGGTTTTCAAAACGTGTTTCAGGTGAATTACTATGAAGAGAAGGAAAAGTGCTATGAGGCACTCAAGCTTAAATAAGGTGCTATGTAAACCTGAATAAAACGTGTTTTGTAATCAAGGGTTTATCCTTGTGAAAATCCTTTATGTAAATATGGGTTTCATCCCACGGTTTATGAAATGAAAACTATAGTGTTTTGAAAACTCTGATATTTTTCTTGACACCTGGTCCTGATTAAATTTCCGCTGCAATAATTTTAATAAACATCATTACCACTTGTATATGCTCATGGCTCCCGCCCAGGGTGGGGTCGGGGGTTGTGACACGTTACCTGAACATGGTCGAGCCCAAACTGAAATCCCACTCGGGTTACATTTCCCGGTGGATCACCATCCGGGTGACCAGTCACACCCTCCGACCCACTGTCACCTCCACCGACATCCTACCATCGACCCGTACTATCGCCAACACTACCTCTACCATCCCCACACCTCCGTCGTCATCACCAATTACACTGACGACCACGCCCACACCTCTGCCATGACCACTAATTACATTGTCGGCTATCCCTATGGTGCCATTGGTCCCCATTTACCACCTACGTCACCACCGAATCCCATTACCACCATCCTCATCTCTCCTCCACCGAATCCTATTCGGTTTATTTGTCACGTTCCGTATTTTCGTTTCATTTTCAATTTATTGTAATTCGTATTTCAAATTCAATCCTTGTAATTCTAAGACTTTGATCATAATGGAAATCACATTTTATATCATACTTGCACAACTAATCTTGCATTATACGCAAACAATCATAAAATACGCATTTATATTTAAAAACCGAGTCATACACCGAGAATATATATTCTCGAAATTCTATTCAAACATATTCACACATTACACATGCTTGTATACACCTTAAAATGCCTAAAACATAACTAACTATGTAATTATAGCATGAAATAACACACAACCCAACTGCAGGGACTAAAAGTGACACTTTTGAAAATTTATTTTTTTAGGTCTTTCGGTCCGCAAGGACCTGGTCTGGAAGACTCCATTTTAGCTCACGAATACTCCCAACTACCTTCACTTAAATCCAAACCTTAATAACCACTTACAAATACATCATCTCAACACCTCCTAATCCCTTTACACACCTCCAAAACACTCTCAAATCCTCTCAATCTCCTAAGAATTCAAGTGTTGGCAGATTGTTCTTAAGTTCAAAACAGTAAGTTTTGAAGTTATTTTCTCTCATTTTCTTCTTATTTTATGCTTTCCACCTACTTGGACAACCTTATGAGTATTACCACAAGTTTACCAAGGTAAACCAAGTTGGTAAATCACATCACCATTTTGAGGTCCAAGTTGGGTGTTTTTTTTTTTAACTTTCATACTTGTTCATCTTGTACCTTGTTTGTTTCTTGGATTTCTTTGCATCAAACCAAGTTACCAACTAGTTTTATTGTTGGAAGACTTGTGTTGAGGTATGAATTCGGAAACTTTGAGGTCATATACCTCCATTTTCATACAATCTAAGTCACCAAATAACTTTCAAGTAAACAACGTGAACAAACTACACCAAGTCTCCAATCATAATCATGTTTGGAAGCATTCGTCTAGTTGAACTCACTTGGTTACATGGTGAATTAGAAAAGATAGTTTATGTTCTTCATATTATTCATGACCATCCGAATCATCCTTGTGGTGATTTTTGTGCAATGGTGAACATCATGAGGTTAGTGGATTACCCTACCTCTAATACATGACTATAATATACTTATTAATATACCTATGTAATACTTTTGAAAACCAAACTATAACATCAACCAAGATCATGGTTAAATGTTAGATGTTAAGGTGGAACTTATCTTAGTCTTGGACTCCTTGTTTTGGACTTCCAATGAGTGTAACACTCATGAAAAACACTAACTAAAAATGGTGTCCAAATGAGTATCCAAGCAAATATATATTTTATGTATTTTCCTATTTATGAATTCCCGAATACATTGCCCGTCATCAAAAAAAACTCCATAAACTCACACACCTTTGTTTCCTGTTTTAGGGTAACTTTGGTGCTCCAACCTTCAAACTCGTTCAACTCGCTTTTGTGGAATATCTTTGCAAACAGTTAGTATACTTGACCCATTTTACATTTTAAATCACTTTGAGTTACAACATGTACCATTATTAAATTCACAATCACACATACAATCAATCTTATGCAAACACTTAATCCTTAAACATGTTATTTGCTATGTTATTCGTTTATACATACTAGGACAATCTTATGCATGTTGTCTATCATTAACTTTGCAAGCCTTACTTAACATGTATAGCGCTATAGGAGTAGCACACCACCCATTTTGTGGTCATTTTCAAGTATTCAGTCAATACGGTCTTATTCACTTCGGTGATAAGATTACGCTAGTGGGCACTTTGATTTGATTTATAGTTGATGCATGCTAGTATGTTCATATAACCTAGTGTACAATTAACATGTAGATTTGAGACATTTTTATACTAATGCTATGTAGACAAAACTTGTATGCTCATCGACCTTTTTTGTATTGACGGATACTTAATATACATGTTTCAGGAAATTTATGATGATGCACGAGAAATCAACTTAGGGTGGAAATTAGAAACGCACTCGAATTTTGTTTATGTATTTTTTTTCGTGTTTAGTCATGTGGATCCCAAGTTGTTGTAATTTCTTTTGAGACAATATATCTTTGGAAGTTATGAAATGAAACGAAATTTGAAATCTTAATTTATTGTCACAAATAGTATGTTTTCACATTTTGAGCAATCTAATTCGTCCCGTCTCCATGTTTCCGCCATCGGTTGGGGTTGACATCAGTGACCACTCGATTGGGTGGTTCTCACCGCCGGTTATCCCACCAATGGCCACCACGACCCCGGGTGCCTACCTCCACGCTGTCCGCCAAAAAGGTTCAGTAACCACCCGATTGGGTGGTTCTAGCGAAATATCAAACTCTAGCAGAACCCTAACATCAAAGCTCATCAATTAAGATATTCTTCTGCTCAATTATGCCTTAAAACGAAATAAGGATGTGAGATTTTCCTTAATCGAGGACCTAATCGCTAAGATCGTCTTGTCTATCCCTCTCCCCGATGCTCTATTCTGGAACCCCAAATGGCGGCCTATCACAACTGCAATCTTTAAAAAGGGACCCCCACTTGGCAAGTTTCGCCTATTTGCACATCTAGTCCCTCTAGTTTTGCTATTCCATGATAACCACGCAAAACCCATCCAACTCCGTTAATTCCTATTCCTTTAACAAACTGCTAAAATATTACAACAACAACAACGTTACTGAGAATTTGAGGCGTTACAAGAATTTGGAGGGAAAGGTTTCTAAAGTATTAACATGTTGTAAAAAATGTCAAGCCTAAATATTTGGATATTAACATAATAATTTTGCAAATAATTTACATATTTTTCAAATCTACTAAAACTTCATAGATAATTATACTTATCTTTAATTTAAAAGTATTTATAATAAATAAATGGGACATTACGTGGCTTTTCAGTTGTAGACATTTCTTTGACAAAAATTTTAGCATAAAAGTATTATTTGTTTAATTTGTTTTTATTTTTCTTGTTTTTATTATTTTTTTTAATTAATGAGTTTCTGATCTACTTAATATTCAATACATATATGTTTCTAGGGAAAAGATCAAATAGGAAGTTTGTTTTGGCTAGGAAGGCTAGGAAGGAATGAGATTATGACACCTGGCAAAATTGAAATTTGAAGGAGGAGGGTATTTTCGTCAACCATAAATTAGTCTCATGAAACCCTTGTTCTAAAAAAACCCAGTTTCTCTTTTACAATTCATCTCAGCTCACACCACCATCGTCACCACCACCACCACCACCGTCACCATCACAGCCGCCGTCGCCTACTGATGAAACAATGGTTAACCGGGCAGGGTTAACACACTGGTCTCGTCAAGAAGGGTTAATCCCTTCCTCTCGAGGATCGCTGGCTGGATCACCGGTGGTCGATCTCCTGCACAAGGAAACAAGCCGTGACTCGTAACAAGGAGGATGGGGTGGGGGGTGCTCCTTGTTACCACTCTCCGGCGTGAGAATCAGTAGTTTGCTTGGGAAGCAAAGTAAGATAGTAGTAGTGAGAGAGTTGTGAAGAGATACCTCAAACCTGGTTTGGGGTTGGTATTTATAGCCGAGGAGTGAAGGAGGAGGATGATGGATGGACTGACGACGTGCTGCACCTTTGTAGGTGTGTCAGGCTTGTCGGTTGTGGAGGTTACGCCACGTCAGTCCATTGCTTACGTAGCTCTGACAGGTAACTGCCATTGGTGCCACTTGCACTGTGGTGTCAGTCCCACTTGTTGAGTGCATAGGATGCGGTGCAAGCCGCATCGTTGCATGCGGTAACGTCTGAGGTTACCGCGTCTCCTACTTGTGATCAAGAAATACGCGAGATGCGGTGCTGGCCGCATCGTCGTCCGCGGAGACTATTTGCCTGCATCCCTTGTCGTGACGAAAATGCCCATATGGTGCGGTGCCAGCCGCACCGTTATGTTCATCTTCTTCTATGCCTAAGGTAAGGCTTTCTTGTATTGATAGAAGTGTTCACTGGACGCGGTGCGAGGCCGCATCGCTGTGAATACTTCCGTTTTCATACACCAGATGTGATGCTATGTCGCATCACTCTACCGTTCTCATGTTCCATGTAAGTCCTCCTTCGTTACTAGATAGATTGGATTCAACCCTTGTGCCGACGCGTTCTCGCATGGGCACAAGTAGGTTGTTAGCTGGTGGGGGTTTTGATAAGGGTAATGGTCACTCGCGGTCGATGCTGACGCGAGATCTGGGACCATACCCCTTCAAGTCCCCCCAGTCTAGTGTTGCTGCCACATACAAGTTGTATGTGGGAGGAGTACTGGACTATGGTGTTTGGAAGGTAGTTTGGAGTCTGGAGAAGATCCTAGACCATGTGGATGGTCTTTTCTGTATGTAAATCAAGCTGGAGGTCTGGAAGGGTCATCTGACGCCTCTTCCGTATCGGTGAAGGAATTTCGTCTGATGCGAAATTCTCAGCCGATTTATGTCACCAGGTGGCTTGCCACCTGTTGTTGTGCCGAAGGTCTCTTGGAGACTTTGTTAGTAATGCTGCACAAACTTCGAACCAACCTCTGAGATGGTGGTTTGAAGGTATGCACAGGCTTTCAACCTCTGAGAGGTGGTCTTGTCTTCAAACCAATTGTTGAAGTGGTGCATGAAGAAGAAAAGAAACTTTGGATCAATCTCTGAGATCGGGATCAAAAGTAGTTGATGCTTGTAAGTGCTTTGCTCAAGCTCTATGTTCAGCATCTAGTCATGAGATGACGATCCCTTTTTTGTTGGGTTTTCGTGTTCGTCGTCATAGCTCTCTAGTAACCGCACGTCCTTTGCGGTTACCTCGTTGCGTCATTGTTGGCCATGTTTGGTCGAACAATGTAGATTTGTACTATGGGTAAATAAACATGGTCATAGGCAAGGGTATGCCCACCATTGTTTATTCTATGCGGCCCATCGGCGGGCAAACAAAGTCATAAGCAGACTTGTTACCGCTGTTCGGACGCTTGCTGTTCGACAAGGGCTTGTTTAGAGCGCTTATCTGCGTTCTTTCTGGAGCCACTTACCTTCACGCTCCAATACCGAGTTTGCCTTGAAGTAGCTTCGCTCGGTGATGTGGAGTTAGCTTGGCTCTTCCGTAGCAACCAGTCTGCGGAAGCTATGGTTATGTCCGTAGCTACTCGTGAGTGTCTGCGGTTTTGCATTCCCATATTCGCTCGAAGCAGGTGTGTTGCTCGGATGTAGCTCTTGAAGGTTCAGGAGACAGGGTTGCTGATGTGCGCGCGCGTACATTCCCTTCCTTCTTTATGTTAAAGAAGGTGTTCACGTACCCTCTGCGGTTGTGAACCGGACAGGAGGGATTTGAAGCTTGAAGAGAATGAAGGCGATGCGGTTTACCTGTGTCTGAGATGCGGTTCAGTCCAAAGAACAATGCTGGTTCTGAGCATCTGACACACCTGAACGGGCTCGTGTGTGTCATGTCCGCATATTCCACGTGTGCTCGTGGGTAGTGCGAATAGGTATTATACCCCCTTATAGTGTAGAGATATATATTTTTACCTATTTTTAGGGGTATGTTAAAAAACGACATGCGGTATGGGTTATGGTGCGGTATACCAGAGAAACCGCATGCCGCTTATTGTTGGATAATGTAGTCGCTTTTTCTTGCCTACGTGGCTGATCTCACGTGTGAGTTGGTGGAAGTTGGTGAGATCTTTCTGGCATGTGCTGAAATGAAAGGACATTTGCACTGCCCGAGGCATTAAATGCACTGTAGCAAGGAGTGTAAACGTCTCCTATGTCAGGCGCGTGGGCGGCCACGCGCGCGTGATAACCGTCAGCGAAAACGGCGCTTGACACGTGGTGTCGCGCAATTCGCTCTTTTTGAACGTGATGATTCGTTTTCTCCCTCCGTATTAATTGCGATGGGTATATAAGGGGAAACCGTTCGTGGTTTCCCCTCACTTGTTCGAAATTTCAAAAATTTGCCAGTGAGAGAAAACTTTTTCTTTGTCTTCTCCGACGATATTTCTTGAAGTTCCGGTGAGGTTTTTAGTTTTTCCACTCACTGTCTTCTGTTTCTTTGATATACCTGATGGCTGAACCATCAAGTCCACATAATGTGGAGGGTGAAAACCCAGAGCCATCCTCGCCGGTGGCGGCGGAGGAGGAGGAGGGAGGAAGCGCCGGTGGTGGGTTACCGGAGTTAAAGTGGACCAAAAAATCTTTTGATCGTCTAATGCTTGACGTTCAAATGCCCCCTGAATATGGGGTAGTCTACCCATCGGAAGGTGACACCGGTGCTGATGCTCCGGCCGGTTATGTGACCCTGTGGGCCGACTTTTTTGGTGACTGTAATCTTCGGTTACCATTGACTGTTTTTGTTGTCGAGATTTTGGAGTGGTACAAGATCCACATTTCTCAACTGAGTCCGTTTGGTATGATCCGGATTCGAAATTTTGAGTCAACCTTTCGTGCTCTTGACATAGAGCCAACCGTTGGAGATTTCCGGCGGTTTTATCAACTAACGGTGTCCTTGTGGTTCTTTTCTTTTCGTCAACGAGATGGTAGCCCCAAACTGATGACTCCTCCCAAGGGGATGACGAAGTGGAAGATGAAGTTCTTTTACATCAAGGCTGCTGCCATTGTTGCAAAGATGACGTTTCGGAATGTGACCGAGACGATCATAGCAGAGACCATTGCGGTCCCCAGTTTGAAGTCGGTGGAGTGGTTTCCGCAGTTGCAGACCATTGAGTCTGTGAAGCTGAACAACACACAGTTGTGGGTGTTGCGCATGATGTTGACGAGGAGGAATAAGAAGTCAAAGCCCGTGGTGCGGGAGAAAAGTGGTGGTACGTACTTTTCATTTGTTTAACCTTCTTATCTTCGACTGCGTTACTGACTTGTGTGTTTGCTATCAGAGGACGCTCCCCTATGGAGGATGTTTGCCCAGGATTTTCTAGGCAAGGTTGAAACAGTTGTTTGTGCGGATGGCGAGGAGGAGTTTAATGTTATCATTCGAGATAACTTCCGGGTGCCTACTGAGGCCGCATTGGCAGTTGAGTTGCCGCGGGGCAAAGGTATATTTTGGAGTCTTTTTTACTTGTGATAACAAGAATGGTTTCACTGACTCGCCTTTTGGATGTTTTCCATGCAGGTGATCTTGGGGCCTTAGGGGACCCTGATGCGAAAGGTGTGCCTAAGAGGCAAACTGTGAAAGGCCCGCGCTTTCGCCAGAAGAAAATACCGGAGGTCACTGTTGTACCTCATCTGGTGCCGCGGGCGGCAGGTATCTCTCCTTCTTCTTTCCGTAGATACTTGGATTATGTGATAGTATCTGATACCCTTGAGGGTTTGGGTACAGCTGCGGGGTCGCAGTCTGGTGCTGCGAAGAGGCAAGTAGAAGAGGTGGCCATTGGTGCCGGTGGACCAAAACGTCGGAAGTTGCAGTCGAATAGGACTGGTCCGACACCAAAGAAACCTGCGGTTACTGTTGGTAAGTCTAGTGTAGCTTGTCTTAAGTGTTATGTACAACTTGTTTTGACAGCTATTTGACTTTGTTTTGCAGAGCTTCAAGATAAAGATTTTTCTATCTTTGATGCTCCGGAGTCACCCCCGCGTGCCACGGGTGCGGGTGCGACTGAGGGTACCGCAGAGAAGGTTGCGGACCAGATCTTCGATACCGTTGATTCTTCCAACAACCTGATCTCTCCCCCTGAAGGGGATAATTTGGATCTGCGGTTTTCGGATTCTGGGAGGCAAAAGTCTGATGCGGAGGCGAAGAAGACTGATGATGAGCCGCAGAAGTCTTCTGTTGGTGTGAAGGGTACCGGTTCGGGTGCCGGTGGTGTGGGTTATGATGGGCCTCCAATTCAGCCTGGGGAGTCTGAATTGGAGTATTATTACCGCACGTATACCCAGGGTCGGAGTACCGTGTATCACCGCCCCCCCTGGACTGTTATGCAGGGGGATGATATTTCCAATGACCCTTCCGCATGTAAGGAGATTCTAAGTGGTCTGGGCACCCCCTTCGAAGTTGAACGTGCCCGTGCCGCACCTCGTGAGCTGCGTATAAACCAGCTCTCAACAATGTTAATAGGAACTTCCATTGTGGCGAATGCCATTTTGGAAGATTACAAGGTGTTGGGCCGCCGCGAGGAAGAAGCTGCTCGCATGCGGGCTGAAGCGGAAAAGTTGGTCGAGTCTGCTCGTGCGGGTGCGGAGCAGCTTGAGAAAGATAAGGCTGCTTTTGAGAAGCAGAAACAGACCTCGGAGTGGGCAGCCACTACTCAGCTTAAACAGGTTCGTACTCTTGCCAAACTCCTTTCTGATGAACGCAAGAGTTGGAATGAAAAGTTGTCCAATGAGCGTAAGAAGTGGAATGAATCCTGGGCTAAGCAGAATGACACTCTGTTTCGTGCTCGGCAGGAGTTGACGAACGCCAAGGCAGCGAACGTTGCCTTGGGCAAAGAAAAGCTGCAGCTGAGGCCATTGCGGTTAAAGCGCAGCGGGCGGAGGCCGGGGCCATGAAGGCGCTTGAAGAGGCCAAGGAAGCCGAGGCGCGTGCTGCAAAGGCCCTTGAGGAGGCCGAAGAGAAGGAGAGCCGTTCTTCCAAGGCTCTTGAAGAGGCGAATTGTCACGACCCCCGACCCACCCTGGACGGAATCGGGTGCCGTGAGCAGTCCAGTGGTACCGGTGATTATTTTTATTTTTAAAAACATTGCAGCGGAAATTTCATCAGGACCGTGAGTTAGGAAAAATATCAGAGTTTAAAAACACCGGATTTTATTTATTAAATAGATGGGATAAACCCATGTTTTACAAAGGTAGCTTTTAATATAAAAACGATATTTCTTAATTTGATTTAATTAATGAAATAAGCCACTTCTTGAAGTCCTTCAGTGCTGGATCTAATCCTTACTCCAATCTACTGTAATTACCTGAAACGCGTTTTAAAAAGGTTTTGTCAGCGGGAAATACTGAGTGAATCATTCAGTTTTCTAAAACGACCCGTTAGTTATAAATTACAGTATTAAGGGCGATTACAATGTTTCTATCAACCAATTATCAAGAATGGGTATTTGTCACTCGACCGGATCTGTGACTGTGGTCATACCACTATTGGGTCACGTCGCCCCAATAGTGATGGTTTACTCACACAGAGTAATAATCACTCACATAGAGTAATACTCACTCACATAGAGTGATAAAAATAGTAATGTGCACGATACCCCACATACCAGCTGTAATTTGGTGAATACAAAGACTTAATCCCTGTAATTATAACCTTTGAAAATAACTTGGAGTTTTGTAATACTTACTCACAAACTGTGAGAAAACAATTAAAAAGAAGAATGACTCACATTATAAACATGCAGATTCATACGGCCAAAGTTTAGTTTACAGATAAGCCTTGATATATTGCAGATTTATACAGGCAAAGCTTAGCCTATTGGTTTAGCCTTGTAACCGAGTGCACACGAACTAGGTAGGTAACTTAATACAACAATTACGATAACTCACGAGATCAAATTCTCACAACAAACGACAAAGTGCGATACTTAAACATCCATCGATTTAACGACGAACGACAAAGTATAACCCTACTGTGGGTGGCACTTAAACATCCATTGGATATATTGATCGGTCGGAAAATGAATCGTAATAGCGATCGAGTTAATACCCTGTATCGTAGCAGCACCCTGCTATACTAATTAGTGATTCGCATGTGTGTGTGGTGGGGAGTATTTTCGGTAGTTAAACATATAGCTTAACAGAATGGAATACGTATTTGTGTAAAACCCAAATCAAACCTCAACGATAGTTACGAGATTCGAACCTTAACGAACTTCACAAAGTGTAGTCTTATTCAGACAGTACTTTGGCATCCGTTTAACGAACTCACAAAGTATAGTACTTTGGATTCCGTTTAACGAACTCACAAAGTATAATACTTTGGATTCCGTTAGTTGGTTCCTGAATCGACCGAACAGAATATCGTATCGGTGATTATTGGTTAGAACACCAACGTATAGAGAGAAGAAGAGAAATGAGCAAAGAAAAATGAATCCTAAGCTTCCTATTTATAGCAAGCAAGCAAGCAAGCAAGCACCTCAACATATTTCTGTCGATGTGGGATAGTGACGTGCCTGCCTACCTGCTTGACATGCTAGCTAGTTTGCTTATATATATTAATTCAGCTGCTTCACTCGTTTTTCTCGTATAACTTTTAAAATATAACGTTTTATAAAACGACGAATATGTCTTTAGAACGAGCATATTTTTATCTACGTTTTAACCTAAGTTTCATTAAAAACGGAGTAAGGGAAAAAATAATATATTTTATTATTAATATTAAACATTCTTATACGACCACATATATATCTATTTTTAATAAACCTTACTTGGCTTAATTAATCTTGTTAGCTTAATTAATATTGATTAACTGATTAATTAATCATACTAAACTTAATTAGGGTTTCCTTATTGCATAATTATCATACTAAATATTAATTTTAGTGAGGGTTGTTACATCCTCCCCACCTTAATAGAAATCTCGTCCTCGAGATTTGGACTATGATATTTTCTTTATGTTTCTTCTTTTAATTTAAGAGAGATAATGTATCGTGGAATGGAATCAAAAGATATTTTGAGGGGTATGAATTTTAAAAATAGAAATGATTTATAGAAACAATTGGATTCAATATCCGAAATGAACTTACTTTGATCAATTAGGGGAGATTCTGAATTGATAAATATCTATTTGTGAATGGAAGTATGGAAAATGATTTGTCAATGATTATCCGAAAGTCAATATCGTTTACTTAAATGGTACTGGACAATAGAATTTAGTGTATCGTAATCTGAGTACATAATTGTACCAAGAATATGACAAATCAAACGAATGGCGTATGAATAGGGTTTAGCACAAGCTACAAATCTATTCAGACGCTACAAAGTGTTTGTAATGATTGAAAGAATTCAACGATGACCGAATAAATTTATTGTTTTCGAATTTGAGAGTTTCAAGGAGGCGAATCTGGATATTTCAAAAGATGAAATGTTCAAACGAATAAGATGAAATGGTATATTTTTTTCAAGGTGATTGGGTTCAAGTCAAAAGATATATGATCTATAGATTCTTAAAATGAATGTGAAGAACTTTTTGGAATTAGTAAAATTCTTTGTCAGAAGAAAAACTTACCTTGAGTGGTACCTAAGGAAGACTTAAGATTGACCGGGTCAAAATAAAATGAAAACATGAAAATGTTTTGTCAGATATTAAATTATGATATAAGAAAACTAATGTGCTGAGATGGGTGATTTGTAAGAATACATGAAAAGACAATAAAGTTAGTGTATTTTTGTCTTATAATTGTATTCAGATGATTTTAATCAAAGTGTTTGATTAAAGATAGGTGATATTTTGATTTATTAAAATCCTTTTTCCTTTTATGTTATCATAAGGTAGAATAATAAATAAATATAGATAGGTTTAAATATCAAAACCCGTGGTAACTTTGACAAAATAATGATATAGGTTTACCCAATATTCTAGAACTTATGATTATTATTTTTAAAATCAAGTGTGTTTAACTATAAGATTATGGTATTTTAAATCATAAAAGTAGAATAATAAATGTTTATTTTAATATCAAGCATACTTAAGTATTGGCTTGCGTAAATAACATTTGATATTTTAATATAAAAGAATATTTCTATAAGTATTTAATGGTTGTGAAATATTAATCAAGATGAACAATTGTTTATAAAATGTCTTGTCCACGACTACTTGGATAGTTATTTAAATAATTTTATTCGTTCATCTAATTCTTGTATTTGTTTTATGAAAATATGTCTTCTCCTTAACTGGTTATTATCATGGTTGGGTATTGGTTAGTGCTGCCTTGTTTAAGCATAGGTGGCCAGTCCATGCCTAACTAAGGCTAGGCTATTCAATACATGCCCTTGATAATAACTCTAGTATATAAAAATAATACTAACACTATTACTATTAATATATTATTACTAATAAAACTAATATTAATTACCAATAATAAATGCATAAACTTAAATGAGAATATACTTCAAACAAAATTTTATACGTAAAAATATAAATTCTTTACCTTAATGGTTTTAACAAAAATTTTAAATGTAGGAATACTATATTGTAAGTTTCTATATATAATTAAGTTTATATAATGTTTTTCGATCAATGATGATAAGGTAAGAAATATCACGAAAGGCACGATTTAGGTTGTAAGGACTAAGGAATTAGGACATGAAATGGTGGATCATTATCTTAGCACACAATTGTGTTAAGATTGCTTTCATAAAATAAATCAACAAAGCGGATTCAATATAAATAAATAAATAATTAAATCCTAGATTAGCGCAATCTTCAAATTTGAAAATGTCTTCACAAAGGGATCGTGATCAAAGAAATGATTTGATGAATTCGAAGACTAAACAAGCATGTTATGGTTCAAGAGAATTGAAGTGCTTGTTGGGACTATTTTGAATATGATGGTTTCAATCCATCATATGGGACTTCGAATTGATTACGTATTGAGAGCAAGTTAACTGGGTTTGGATAAAACGAGTTTTAATAAGGAAGTTCGGACATGATCACAACAGAAACCATGTATAACCTTCAAAAAGAAAATCGAGTCTTTCAAAAAAAAAATTTATCGATCAAATATCAAAGAGTAATCATTTTGCAAAACGCGGTTTACAATGCAAAGATCAAGTATAGCGAGATGATATTTGAGGTTGGATAAAACAATAATTTGGAATGAAGCCTTCCTAGGGTCTTATAACTCAAATGAACCACATGCGCAACAAATAGTGCATGTGTATTGTATGGATTTACCAAGAAACGAAATGGATCAATATTTGCTATTATGAAAGAATTATTTATGGTATGATGACCATTAAAAGAACACGAAAGTCAACTTATTATAGGCAGAAGTCAGAATTGCTACGAAAGGAATATAAGAACTTTTATCTGGAATTTTGTGTGATAACCGTTGTTAAGTGCCATTATCAAGGAATGTCGAATGAACTGAAATGGAATAGGGGATTTGCAAAGGTATGTGACTCCTTTTTCAGTGATAATAATTATGACTTAGTTTAGACTGTGCACCGATGATTGTGAAATCTTGTTCCAACGTACCTCAGCGAAATGTAGATCGTTTGTAGGATCACGTGGCAAAGTGCTTCTTTTTGATTAATAGTTTTCTACTGCCAGAATTAGTATTGGTGTCATCGTGCCCAATTTATACTTTTCAAAGTTCTTGCCTTGGAAAGTCGTGTGTGATATATTTCAACGTCTGTGGACGTATATTTTAAGTTTCATGTGTTTTCTTGTGCATTAGCACAACTTTATATGTTTCTTACTTGTGCATTGTAAATTTTTATACTTTCGATGATATCCCATCTTTAAAGAGTTCTCATTGTATGAGTTACGAGGTAAATGATCAAACAAAATAATGTTTGATATTGGAAAAGAGATTCCTGATAAAGAATTCTAGACACGGATGCTTGTGCTTTATTTCAATTTATCAATCCTTATGGTTTTTTGGAATTTCCTTATAGATATACCTATCTATATAATCACATATTTCACATGCTGAGATAAACATACCATTTATCAGGTCAATGTATTTAACAGATTCATATTTCCAAGAACCACTCAGGTATTTGGTCATGATACTATTTAGGGAAATCTTGTCACTGATTTGACATATCATTTACCCCGTCTTATCCAGTTCGCGCCGGAGCGGTAATCTCAATATGTCCGGACAAGCTGGAGAGTCTGCTACTCTATACCCAGTTTTGCCGGAGAAAATTTTCTATTTCCCATAAATAGTATTTTTTTAAAAAAGTGCCTCTTTTATTAGGGCTTTTATCCAGAATCAAGGAAATTTGTATTCCCATAACATATCTTATTTTAGACCAAATAATATCAATAAGCAAGAATAAATAGCAAGTAAGTGTTATTGCCTGCTAACCGTTATACCAGTATCCATTACATTATACTTATATAAGTAATTTACCTTAAAGTTTATTTTAAGGCAAAATTCTTAAGTTCAAGTCTAAATACCATCCGGAGTGCTATCAGATAATATTAAGTTTCTAATTCTCCGTTTCACTTAGGTATTATTATAACACCTAATTGTGTAAACCAGTGGTTTAGCTTATACTAAGGCATCTTTTCTTATGTTCAAGTCTAACTGCTATCAGCTGTGCTACCATTTAATAGAAATCTCCTAACTCTTTTTATTTAAGCTTAAGTATTATTATCACAACACTTATAGGCTTAAAGCAGTGGCTCTGATACCACCTTCTGTCACGACCCCCGACCCACCCTGGACGGAATCGGGTGCCGTGAGCAGTCCAGTGGTACCGGTGATTATTTTTATTTTTAAAAACATTGCAGCGGAAATTTCATCAGGACCGTGAGTTAGGAAAAATATCAGAGTTTAAAAACACCGGATTTTATTTATTAAATAGATGGGATAAACCCACGTTTTACAAAGGTAGCTTTTAATATAAAAACGATATTTCTTAATTTGATTTAATTAATGAAATAAGCCACTTCTTGAAGTCCTTCAGTGCTGGATCTAATCCTTACTCCAATCTACTGTAATTACCTGAAACGCGTTTTAAAAAGGTTTTGTCAGCGGGAAATACTGAGTGAATCATTCAGTTTTCTAAAACGACCCGTTAGTTATAAATTACAGTATTAAGGGCGATTACAATGTTTCTATCAACCAATTATCAAGAATGGGTATTTGTCACTCGACCGGATCTGTGACTGTGGTCATGCCACTATTGGGTCCCGTCGCCCCAATAGTGACGGTTTACTCACACAGAGTAATAATCACTCACATAGAGTAATACTCACTCACATAGAGTGATAAAAATAGTAATGTGCACGATACCCCACATACCAGCTGTAATTTGGTGAATACAAAGACTTAATCCCTGTAATTATAACCTTTGAAAATAACTTGGAGTTTTGTAATACTTACTCACAAACTGTGAGAAAACAATTAAAAAGAAGAATGACTCACATTATAAACATGCAGATTCATACGGCCAAAGTTTAGTTTACAGATAAGCCTTGATATATTGCAGATTTATACAGGCAAAGCTTAGCCTATTGGTTTAGCCTTGTAACCGAGTGCACACGAACTAGGTAGGTAACTTAATACAACAATTACGATAACTCACGAGATCAAATTCTCACAACAAACGACAAAGTGCGATACTTAAACATCCATCGATTTAACGACGAACGACAAAGTATAACCCTACTGTGGGTGGCACTTAAACATCCATTGGATATATTGATCGGTCGGAAAATGAATCGTAATAGCGATCGAGTTAATACCCTGTATCGTAGCAGCACCCTGCTATACTAATTAGTGATTCGCATGTGTGTGTGGTGGGGAGTATTTTCGGTAGTTAAACATATAGCTTAACAGAATGGAATACGTATTTGTGTAAAACCCAAATCAAACCTCAACGATAGTTACGAGATTCGAACCTTAACGAACTTCACAAAGTGTAGTCTTATTCAGACAGTACTTTGGCATCCGTTTAACGAACTCACAAAGTATAGTACTTTGGATTCCGTTTAACGAACTCACAAAGTATAATACTTTGGATTCCGTTAGTTGGTTCCTGAATCGACCGAACAGAATATCGTATCGGTGATTATTGGTTAGAACACCAACGTATAGAGAGAAGAAGAGAAATGAGCAAAGAAAAATGAATCCTAAGCTTCCTATTTATAGCAAGCAAGCAAGCAAGCACCTCAACATATTTCTGTCGATGTGGGATAGTGACGTGCCTGCCTACCTGCTTGACATGCTAGCTAGTTTGCTTATATATATTAATTCAGCTGCTTCACTCGTTTTTCTCGTATAACTTTTAAAATATAACGTTTTATAAAACGACGAATATGTCTTTAGAACGAGCATATTTTTATCTACGTTTTAACCTAAGTTTCATTAAAAACGGAGTAAGGGAAAAAATAATATATTTTATTATTAATATTAAACATTCTTATACGACCACATATATATCTATTTTTAATAAACCTTACTTGGCTTAATTAATCTTGTTAGCTTAATTAATATTGATTAACTGATTAATTAATCATACTAAACTTAATTAGGGTTTCCTTATTGCATAATTATCATACTAAATATTAATTTTAGTGAGGGTTGTTACACGAATGCTGAGCGCATTCGTTTGGATAAAGTTGTTGCCAGCCTGCAGGTATGTTTCGTTACCTCTGTTGTATATTTCCTTCATTGTTTTGAAAATGTTTATCGAGTAAACTGTTTTCTGTTTTTTGACAGGCTGAGGTTCAGGCCCGGGAGGTCACGGTTGAAGACCTTACTGCCCGCGTGTCGGTTGCGGAAGAGCGGGCTGATGCCACTGTTGAGGCCAAGGATGCCTTGGCGTCCTCTATGGACCAGCTGAAGGCTGACCGTTAGTGGTTGCGGACTCACGGTATCGCGCGTGTAAGTATCCGTTGCCTTTATATTTGCTTGGATTAGCATCCGAGACTTATGATCCTTTTATTGCAGATTGTTGAGGCTATCATGGATGCCCCTGAGACCGCAGCTGGCTTGGACTTGGTCAAGCAGCGTGCTCGTGACGCTGGTTTTAAAGCTGGTTATAACCGCTGTATTTCCCATATGAACGTCATGTCTATAGGCGGTGTTATCGAAGAGCGATCCGGCTTTTGGGACGTGGATACCGAAGCTCACCTGAACGCGGCCGTAGCCTCCTTTTATGATACGTCCCTCTCTTGTGTAGAGGAACTGGACAATTGTTTAGAGGCTGCGGACTATGTTGATCGCCTGCGGATGCTTTATCCTGATGCGGAAGAGGAAGATCCCGCTGGTGGTGCCGAAGGAGGTGCGGGAACCAGCGGTACAAAATAGGGCTTAGGTTGGCTAGTGTGCCTCCTTTTTGTTTCCCTCTTGTATAGAATAGGAACTTTATGTAAATCCATTAAGCATCGCGTGGGTGCTTGAATTTTTTGAATATAAAGTTTTTTGTTCAATTTGTACAAGTGTTTTTACTTCTTGCATGTTTGAACGTATGTATGCGGAACTTTACCCATTTGTGAATGGGGTCAAGTATACTCCATACTTTTGTCGTATGAGTACGCGTCAATTCTGTTATTTACCCCGTTAGGGTTTTAGAATTGTGTAAGCTTTGTAAAAGCTTATATATCCGGAACTCTACCCATTTGTGAATGGGGTCAAGTATACTCCATACCTTTGTCGTATGAGTACGCGTCAATTCCATTGTTTGCCTTTTTGGGCTCAGGAATTGTGTTAAGTGTTAACAAAAAAACTTGTTTATCCGGCCGGATAAATATGCAAGTCTGTTTGCCTTCTGCTGGCCTATTACAATATTTGTGTGTGGTTACCACTTTGTATGGGTATCGCGAATGAAGATTTTGCCAATCTGTTTTTGGGATACTGCAAAGTGGAACACGCATTTGTAATAGTAGTAACAAACAATAATGTATAAAATTGCTTATTTATTTATTTGCCAATGGCCTGCGGCCCGATAGGTTACATAGAGAAATGTAAGAACATGGCTTACATATAACAGCGTCGAAGCTGTTGTGCATTCCATGTTCATGCGATAGGTTCGCCTTCTAGCGTTTGTAATTTGTATGCGCCTTTCCCTAAGACCTCTTTGATGAGGTAGGGTCCTTCCCACTTGGGGGCAAGTTTGCCTGGGCGCTCGGCATTAGATGCCTCATTGTCGCGTAGGACGTAGTCTCCTGGGTTGAAAATACAAACGCGGACGCGCGTGTTGTAGTACTTTTCAAGTTTGGATTTATATTTGGCCTCGTTGATGGCAGCGTTTTCGCGCCTTTCTTCCAAGAGGTCCAAATCGATCATGCGTTCCGTGTTGTTATCTAGTTTTTCAATAGCCAACATTCTAGGAGATGGGAGACCTACTTCCGCGGGGATCACCGCTTCTGAACCGTAGACTAGGCTGAAAGGTGTCTCCCCGTTGCTTGTTTTTGGGCTTGTACGGTGAGCCCATAAGATACTTGGGAGTTCATCGACCCAGCCACGCCTGGCCGTTCCCAACCGTGCCTTGATCCCTTCGACTAGGCTTTTATTGATACTCTCAACTTGGCTGTTCCCTTGCGGGTGTGCGACTGATGAGAATATGTGCTCAATATGTAGTTCTTCTAGCCATTTTTGAAATTCGTCGGCAGCGAAGTTGGTGCCGTTATCGGTGACAATGCACATTGGTAAACCGAAACGGCAGATGATGTGTTCCCAAATGAACTTTCTTGTTATCATAGCAGTGGTTGAGGCGAGCGGTTTTGCTTCTACCCATTTTGTGAAGTAATCGACCGCTACTATGATAAATTTAACCGCACCCGGAGCGTCAGGGAAGGGTCCCACAACGTCAATTGCCCATTTCTGAAAGGGCCATGCGGTTGTGACGGGGACTAAGTTGTTCTTTGGCCGCAAGGTTTTTGGAGCATGATGTTGACAGTCAATGCATTTGCGCAACTCTTTGACGGCGTCCAGGTGCATGCCGGGCCAGTAATACCCGACATTCATGATTTTGGCCACTACCATGCGCGGTCCAGCATGTATGCCACATATGCCCTCGTGTATCTCTCGGATGAGGTATGTGGCATCCTGTGGGTTGACGCATCGCAGGAGTGGCCCGAGGTATGACTTTCGGTATAAGATATCGTCTCCCATTTGATAGTGGCACGCTTTGTGTTGCAACTTGCGTGCCTCTGACTTGCTTTCGGGAGTCACACCTGATTGTAGATATGCGATAATAGGTGTCATCCATGATTTTGTACCGTACTGAATGACATTGACTTGGCGTAGGGGTACCGAGGGATTTTGCAGAATTTCGATACGTATCTCCTTTGCCAAGTATTGGAAGCTGGTAGATTCAAGTTTTGATAGTGCATCTGCGGACTTGTTTTCGCTTCGATTAATATGGCGAATATTGAACGAAGCGAATTTAGATATTAGTTGCAGGGCTTGCTCGAGGTAGAGGATCATGATATCCCCTTTTGCGGCATAGTCGCCGCGTATTTGGCCTGCAACTAACAAAGAGTCGACGTGTGCTTCCAGATGTTGCACGCCGATGTTGACTGCTAAACGTAGCCCCGCTAACAGGGCCTCATATTCTGCCTCGTTGTTTGTGCTTTTGAAATCGAGGCGGATTGCATATGTAAGCTCTTGGCCGTTAGGGCTGACGAGTCGCAGACCTGCACCCGCACCTTCCTCGTTGGAGGCACCATCGGTGAATAGTGCCCATGTTTCTGAGGAGGATGGCGTTGGTGCAGGAGTTTGTGCTTCTTCGCATTCTTGGATGCGATTCACCGGTACTTCGGCGGCGAAATCAGCTAAGATCTGGCCTTTAATCGCGGGGCGCGGTTTATAGTGTATCGTGTGCGCGCCCAGCTCGATTGCCCATTTTGCTAATCTACCAGAGATGTCAGGTTTGGATAGGATCGGGCCGATCCTGTAATTGGTTAGCACTGTGATGACGTGGTTTACGAAGTAGCGTCGCAACCGTCTTGAAGCATGCACTAATGCTAGCACCAACTTCTCCATTATTGAGTATCTCGTCTCTGGGTCGTTGAGCATCTTGCTGATGTAATAGATGGGTGTTTGAACCCCCTCTCGCTCCACTATCAATACCGCACCCACCGCGTTATCCGCGGCGGATAGGTATAATATGAGTGGCTCATCCTTGCGTGGTGCGGTTAGAGTTGGGAGTTGTATCAAACACTCCTTCATTTCCCGGAAGGCCTTTTCAGCCTCTGCGGTCCACTGGAATTGTTCTTTCTTTGAACAGCTCCGCAGGGTCTTGATGAAAGGATAAGACTTAGCTGCATGGTTGGCTAAGAATCTGTTGAGTGCCGCTAGTCTGCCGGCTAGCCGTTGCATATCTTTCATCGATGAAGGCGATGGCATGCGCTCGATCGCCTGGACTTTCTCCGGGTTTACCTTGAATCCATCTTTAGTCACGATGAACCCAAGGAATTTGCCTTCTTCCATCCCAAACGAGTATTTCCCTGGATTGAGCTTTATGTTAACGCTTCGCAGAGTCTGGAATGTTCTTTCAATGTCTGTGAGCATGGTATCTTCCTCCATGCTCATGACGACTAGGTCGTCCATGTAGATTTCGACACTTTTGCTTATTTGGCCGCGGAAAGTGTCGTTCATCAGCTTTTGATATGTTGAACCCGCGTTGCGCAACCTAAACGGCATCTTTGTATAACAGTAATTTCCGGTGGGAGTCCGGAATGCCGTTTTGTCTTCATCCTCGATTGCCATTTGTACTTGATGGTACCCTTTGTAGCAATCGAGGAAACACTTCCACCTGAATGGTGCGAGATTATCGACTTTTTCGTCGATTTCTAGAAGCGCGTAACAATCCTTGGGGCAGGCTTTGTTAAGGTCTTTGTAATCGACGCACATGCGCCAGCCCCCGGAAGGTTTCTCTACCATGACTGGGTTGGATAACCAAGTCTGGTATTTGACTTCCCGCAGGATGCCTGCGGAGAGCAGTTCTTCGATCTGCTCTTGCATCGCCTGATTTTTAGCTGACTCAAGGTGGCGTTGGCCTTGGATCACTGGCTTAATACCTGGCAAGGTATTCAAGTGATGTTGCGCAATATCACGTGGGCTCCGGTCATGTCTGCGGGTGTCCACGCGAAGATGTCTTGGTTCCTGAAGAGAAGTTGCTTCAGGTGCGCTTTGGTGGCTGGGGACAAGGCGTGACCCAATGTGACCTTTTGTTCTGGGTATCTCGCGTTGAGAACCCTTTTTTCTGGTTGGTCGTTGGGAGTGGGCCTTGCGACCTTGGTCGGACGTATTTCGTCCGACATCATGACGTCCCTGCGGGCATAGATTATCGCGACCCCCGATTCGGTTGGAAAACCGACCGCAGAGTGGGGGACGGATGTAATCATATTGAAATCTCTTTGGGATTCTCTCCCGAGGAGTACGTCATATGTGGAGGTGTGAGGTAAAACCATGAAGTTTACCTCTTCTGTCCTTGTGTGTCTTCCGTTGGAAAGACGCACAGGAAAAGTAATCTGGCCCAGGGGAAAGACAGTTTCCCCTGCGAACCCGGCCAACGGGTAATCTACCGCTTGCAACCGATCTTTTTCCTCCTGGTCGAACTGGTTGAAGCATTGTTCGTAGATTATATCAGATGTACTGCCCGGGTCGATGAATAGACGCTCGGTGCAGTAGTGTGCCAGTTGGCCTGAAATAACGACGGCGCGCCTATCGCGCGGTCCGCCTCGGACTTTTGGAAAGACGACTTGCTCGTCTTTCCAGTCATTGTCCGGCCTTCTCGCCGCTTTGCGTGGCCTACCTTTCCCTCCATGGATCATGTGGGTGGAAGCCACGTACATGGTTTTCTTCCCGGAGGAGGTACCTTCGCCATGAGGGGTGATGCGCTTGGTGGGTTTTTGCCCACCTGGCAAAAGGTGTTGCAGCTTCCCCTCCTTTAAGGCCCGCTCAATCTCCAGCCGGAGACTGATGCAGTTGTTGGTGGTGTGGCCCGAGTTCTTGTGGTACTCACAGTAGAGTGTGAGGTCCTGATTTTTCTTGGACTTCATTGGTTGGGCCGGTCGCAAGAACTGTGGGTCCGCAAGGAGGACCTCACTTGGCGACATGGTGATCTCGGTCCAGTTGCGGTCCCGAGAATCTTTTTTTGACGCCCGAGCGTCTCGGGCGGGGTTGTAGTTCCTTGGGTCGAACGGGTTGGTTCGTGGGAAATACGGTTTGGAAATATCACGATTTCCAACGTCCCGGTTGCGTTTATTGTTACGCTTGGACCCTTGGTGGGATGTTTCGGCTTGGGGCTTTACCTTTGCCACGTGCGGTTCGAGTGACCGATGTGTCTGAGCGTATGTCTTGACCGCGGTCATGACATCCTCCCATTTTTTGGGCAAGCCCTCCTTGCCAGAGATAGTCATGATCATCTCTCTGTCTTTGACGGCCCGGATGAAGTGGTTTCGTGCCATCTGGTCTGCCACGTCACCTATCTCCAGGCACTCTTTATTGTAACGGACGACGAATGCCTCGAGGGATTCGTCGTCCCTTCGCCAGATGTTCATGACGTCCAACGAATCACGTTCGTGGCGTCGCTGCTGGCTAAAATGGGCGAGGAACTTGGTACGCAAGTCCTCGAATGAATCCAGTGATCCCACTGGCAAAGAATCGAACCATGCCCTGGCCAGGCCCGTAAGGGTCTGGGGGAAAAAATTACACCAAGTGGGTTCATCCCACTGGCCGTTGATGCCCGCGCCCATGAAGATGTTCATGTGGTCGTCCGGGTCGGTCGAACCACTGTATTTCCCAACGTTGAATGGGAACTTTGTCGTGGTGACCTAGGCGTTGGCGATCCGCGGGCCGAACTTGGAATTTTCGGCCGCTGCCTTTGGCCTGTATGGTTCATTCGCAGGGCGCTTAGCCGCCCTGAGGTATGTGTTGCGGGGGTGACTGGGAGGAACATAGTTGCGTCCTCCCGGTCTGCTGCTGGTGTCATGTGAATCCCCGCGGTAGGTATGGTCGTCAGGGTCGGTATGACCATACCCTTCGGTGTACGGTAGTGGGCCCAATCGGCTCTGAATGCCTGGGCCGCGTCGGGAGGTTGATCGCCTCCTGTCCTCGCCATGGGGGCCAAGGCGGGTATGCACTGGTCCTCTGGTGTGGGACCCATACGAGGAATCGTCCTCGTTGAGGGTGCGGACCGAACAGTAAGACGATTCGCGGTCTTCACGTCGGCTTCTTGAAGCCGGACGTGAATGTACCCTGCGGTCGTATTGTAAAATACGGTCAGCAGGGGTGTGCGGTGCTGGGGTAGGCCCAACTTGTATATGCGCTTCCGCACAAGCGCGGTTGTATGTTGCTGTCAGCAGGGCTGCCTGCTGCTCGTACCAGGTATGAACGTCCATGCCTGGTGGGATCACAGATGCGAACTGTGATAAGTAATGTCCAAACGTAAAGGAGGGACCCCTTTGTGTGGACGTGCCGATGTGTCCGGGTTGGGAGGTTGAGGCATTGACCCCTACCGGAGGTGGGATTGGGGGATTTGGGTTATCCGCAGTGTTGTTTTGGTGATCAGTCATGATCTTGAGAGAGGGAAAAGGATAGATGAGAAAATGCTAAGAGTAGCGGTGGGCGCCAATGATGAAACAATGGTTAACCGGGCAGGGTTAACACACTGGTCTCGTCAAGAAGGGTTAATCCCTTCCTCTCGAGGATCGCTGGCTGGATCACCGGTGGTCGATCTCCTGCACAAGGAAACAAGCCGTGACTCGTAACAAGGAGGATGGGGTGGGGGGTGCTCCTTATTACCACTCTCCGGCGTGAGAATTAGTAGTTTGCTTGGGAAGCAAAGTAAGATAGTAGTAGTGAGAGAGTTGTGAAGAGATACCTCAAACCTGGTTTGGGGTTGGTATTTATAGCCGAGGAGTGAAGGAGGAGGATGATGGATGGACTGACGACGTGTTGCACCTTTGTAGGTGTGTCAGGCTTGTCGGTTGTGGAGGTTACGCCACGTCAGTCCATTGCTTACGTAGCTCTGACAGGTAACTGCCATTGGTGCCACTTGCACTGTGGTGTCAGTCCCACTTGTTGAGTGCATAGGATGCGGTGCAAGCCGCATCGCTGCATGCGGTAACGTCTGAGGTTACCGCGTCTCCTACTTGTGATCAAGAAATACGCGAGATGCGGTGCTGCCGCATCGTCGTCCGCGGAGACTATTTGCCTGCATCCCTTGTCGTGACGAAAATGCCTATATGGTGCGGTGCCAGCCGCACCGTTATGTTCATCTTCTTCTATGCCTAAGGTAAGGCTTTCTTGTATTGATAGAAGTGTTCACTGGACGCGGTGCGAGGCCGCATCGTTGTGAATACTTCCGTTTTCATACACCAGATGTGATGCTATGTCGCATCACTCTACCGTTCTCATGTTCCATGTAAGTCCTCCTTCGTTACTAGATAGATTTGATTCAACCCTTGTGCCGACGCGTTCTCGCATGGGCACAAGTAGGTTGTTAGCTGGTGGGGGTTTTGATAAGGGTAATGGTCACTCGCGGTCGATGCTGACGCGAGATCTGGGACCATACCCCTTCACCTACCACCACCACTCTATCGCTCGCCGCCACCACAACCCTCCCCGTCGTTCTTCTCTCCACTCTCACTCGCAACACCATTGAATCCGACGACGAACATGTGCGTGACGTCGGCATGTGCTTGGGCTTTGGTGATGAAGAGACTGCAGTTCGATTGAATGATGTTGCAGATGATTAAGCATTGGAGTGTGAAGATAATGTCTCCCAGTTTTTATTAAAAAATTGTTTGTTGAGTGAAATGGTTTTACACGAAAAGATGATTTTGTATGGACTTTTGCAGTAGTTCTTTTAACATTGGTATTGGAAATGACAGGTAAGCTATTTAATTGATGTTGTGTAATGATTTTAAGGTTTTGACTTATATTACGTTTTACATATTTTTTGTCTGTTTATGTTTTTGGGTTTGATGAATTAGAAATGAATTTGGTTTGAATATTCTTTTTGTTTCTCATACCTCCACCAAATGACACTACACATTTTTTATTGATGTTTTTGTGATTTTTAAAGTTTTCACTTTGATTGCGTTTTATGTAGTTTTTTCATTTATGTTAGAGTTTGATGAAACAGAACTCATAGTGTAGGTCATTTATTATTTTTTTGGTTCTAACATCCTAACAGATGACACATAACATAAGTTTTTTGGTATTTTTTTGTCCATTGCGTTTTACAAAAAAAAAATGAAAAAACACAGTTTTTTTATCTATTGCGTTTTACAAAAGAATGAAAAAACACAAATTTTTGTGTTTTTTGTCTATTGCATTTTACAAAAAAAATGAAAAACCACATTGTTATGTGTTTTTTATCCATTGCGTTTTTTAAAAGAATGAAAAAACACAATTTTTTATCTATAGCGTTTTACAAAAGAATGAAAAAACACATTTTTATGTGTTTTTTGGTCCATTGCGTTTTATGTAAAACACATTTTAATGTGTTTTTAGTCCATTGCTTTTTACAAAAGAATGAAAAACATATTTTTTGTGTTTTTTGTCCATTGCGTTTTAGGAAAAACACATTTTTTGTGTTTTTGGTCCATTACGTTTTAGGTAAAACACATTTTTTTTGTGTTTTTGGTCCATTGCGTTTTAGAAATAAGACATTTGTTTGTGTTTTTGGTGCATTGCGTTTTAGGTAAAACACATTTTTATGTGTTTTTAGTCCATTGCGTTTTAGAAAGTACATTTTCTTTTGAATTTTTAGGCTATTGCGTTTTAGAAATAAGACATTTCTTTGTGTTTTCTGACCATTGAGTTTTACAAATGAGACATTTTTTTGTGTTTTTGGTGCATTGCGTTTTAGAAAAATGTCATTTTTTAGGTTTTTTTTTTTCATTGCGTTTTACGTAACTGGGGGTTTTTCTATTGCGTTTTACACAACTGGGTTTTTAATTTTTTTTTGAAAATATAGCAATAGTATACTCGTTTTAAAGATAAAAAAACGCTCGTTTTTCTGGTGCAATTTTTAATAAAAAATTAATGTCGTATGAAAGAGTTATTAACGTTTAAAAAATGGGGGGAATTGGAGGAGAGAGAAACTATTGTCTTCGATTGACTAGAATGCCCCTAAACAAACTCACGCGCCTCTTTTCTTCCCTTCAATTTCCATCATTTAATCTTAACCCTTGATTAACTAAATGGATGGTCAAGATTACTTCCTAGCCTTCCTAGCCAAATAAACTTCCTATTGTATCTTCACCCTATGTTTCTAACCTAGTATACTAACAAAAAAGAAAATAGGCCCGAATTGATTCCCCGTGTTACGGGGCTTAATTTTTTTAACGTATTTTGAGTGTACCGAATATTTTTTTTGTAATTGCTTGTCGATCAAAATGTATACCAACTAAAAAAGTCCAAAAAAATAAGCATGAAACGGATTATAATTGATATGACTCATGAAACGTGAAGTAACTCGAATTTATACCATGAAACCGTATTATATTTGAACCAGTTCGTTTCCAAACAAAATATACATTAAAACATAGACCAGTTGAAAACGTCCATAAAACACGAAAATATATTACATTTGACATGACTCATTTAAAAAAAATTACGTCGAAGTGTAAACCAAGTTTAATCTATACCAACACGTACATAAACGTCAAAACGTAGATCAACTGAAAACGTCCATAAAAATAAGCACGAAAATGTGTTATATTTGGCATGACTCTCGAAACCTAAAGTAACTCAAATTTTTACCGTTCAATGAAAACTTATTATATTTGACTCGATTCATTTTCAAACAAAACTTGCGTTAAAACGTAGCCCAACTGAAAACATCCATAAAAGGGGCGAAAACATGTTATATTTGACATGGTTCATTTTCGAAGAAAAATTACGTCGAAACATAAAGCAACTTGAATTTATACCGACTCGTAATTCAAAATAAGTGCGTAAAACTCGAGGTGATCAAAATGACATTTTACAAAGTTTTTAGAAAACTCAAAGGTTTTAATTGTTAATGTTGAAAGTTGATGAGGTGAAGTTCACAAAATGACAAAAAAATAAAAATTCAAGAATTGATTCTCCGCATTGCGGCATCGGTTGTTTAACGTAATTTGAGTGTATCGATTTTTTTGTGATTACTTATCAATTAAAAATGTAGAGCAACTAAAAACGTACATAAAAATTAACACAAAAACGTATTATATTTGATATGACTTATTAAAAAAAACTACGCCGAAGCATAAATAAAATTGAATTTGTACCAATAAGTAAACTCGAGCGCACACAATGAGAATTTATATTCTACTTTATTTAAAAGACTTTAATTCAAGAAAAGGACTTTAATAACGTTTCAGAAAGTTTTTAAATTCCACATGATTGGCATAACTTAGAGCACACACAATGAGAAATTAATGGATAAAGATGGAATCACAAGTTGCATCTAACGATGGATACCCTAAAGTGACATAACACTAAATTGCCATTTTAGTCTTTGAGTTTTGTCTAAATTTGTCATTTTAGTCCAAATAGTTTTTTTTTTTTCCTCTAGGTCCTTGACTTTTCCCTTTTGTTGCCATTTTGATCACATACACTAACTCCATCCAAAAACTCCATCTTTAATCAGGGGTATTTTGTGGATTTTCATTTTAAATGTTTTCAATTGCCATTTTGATCCAATTCAAAAAAATCAAAAAAATTCCAAAAAATTCTAAAAAATAATAAAAATTCTAAAAAATTCTAAAAAAATACAAAAAATCCGTTTCGGCGCGTACTGTTTCGACCCGAACCGTTTCGAGCTGAACCGTTTCGACGCGAACCGTTTCGACCCGTACCGTTTCGAGCTGAACCGTTTCGACGCTAACCATTTCGAGCTGAACCGTTTCGAGCTGTTCAGCTCGAAACGGTTCAGCTCGAAACGGTTCGCGTCGAAACGGTTCAGCTCGAAACGGTACGGGTCGAAACGGTTCGGGTCGAAACGGTTCGCGTCGAAACGGTTCGCGTTGAAACGGTTCAGCTCGAAACGGTTCGGCTCGAAACGATTCGGCTCGAAACGGTTCGCGTCGAAACGGTTCGCGTCGAAACGGTTCAGCTCGAAACGGTTCGGGTCGAAACGGTACGGGTCGAAACGGTTCATGTTGAAACGGTTCGGCTCGAAACGGTTCGGCTCGAAACGGTTCGCGTCGAAACGGTTCAGCTCGAAACGGTTCGCGTCGAAACGTTTCAGCTCGAAACGGTTCACGTCGAAACGGTTCAGCTCGAAACGGTTCGACTTGAAACGGTTCAGCTCGAAAGGGTTCGCGTCGAAACGGTTCAGCTCGAAACGGTTCGCGTCGAAACGGTTCAGCTCGAAACTGATCGGGTCGAAACGGTTCGCGTTGAAACGGTTCAGCTCGAAATTTTTTGGAATTTTTTAGATTTTTCGGGTCGAAACGGTTCGCGCCGAAACGGATTTTTTGTATTTTTTTTAGAATTTTTATGATTTTTTAGAATTTTTATGATTCTTTTGATTTTTTGGAATTTTTTTGATTTTTTGGAATTTTTTTGATTTTTTGGAATTGGATCAAAATGGCAACTGAAAACATTTAAAATGAAAATTCCCAAAATACCCCTGGTTAATGATGGAGTTTTTGGATGGAGTTAGTGCTGTGATCAAAATGGCAACAAAAGGGAGAAGTCAGAGACTCAGAGGCAAAAAAAACTATTTGGACTAAAATGGCAAATTTGGACAAAACTCAGAGACTAAAATAGCAATTTACTCTAACATTTGTGACAAAAATTCCGTAGATCGTCGGTGGAGCGGACTACCAAAGACAAAGAAGACGTCCTCCTCAAATTTAAACCAAGAGCCATTATGAAATATTCATGTAGAAAATAAGAGTCGACTTAACCAAAGGCGGTTCTTAGGGTGATCGGATAGGACCTCCGGTCAGGGCATATTTTCTTCGAGGACACAATTTTTTTTTAATAAAATTCATATACATATGTGTGTGTTTTATAAAATATATGGCTTATTTAAAACTTATAACATGTAGGCCTATTAAAAACCTAGAATCTCATACTTAGCCTATTATGGTATGTAATTTCATTTAGTCGAATACTAGGATTTTACTAATTGTTATAAGCCTATAACTTTAATCATTGTTTAAATAAATAGTTTGCATTATTTAATTTGGTAAGGCTTAAGGAGCATATTTTTAAACGGATCGGACAAGGCACCTAAATCCCCATAGCCGCAAGGCTTAAGGAGCATATTTTTAAACGGATCGGACAGGGCACCTAAATCCCCATAGCCGCCATTGGACTTAACATTTATTTACAAATTAAAAGTGTCATCCTCCTCATGCTTGTTGTCGTTGGACTAGTGTTTTAATAACTGGACCAGTTATTGAACTAACGGTATGTCTTCGTTGGTTAAATTTACTAGGTAATAACGAAAATGATTTGTAGGTACGAGAATACGTTGGTCGATAACAACCTTTTTCTGGTAGAACGTTGGCATTTATTACGTAACAGTTCCTTTATTTTGAAGTAAGAATAGGTTGATAGTTAAGTTTAGATCATGGGGTATGGTGGGGTTTGGGTTGGGGCTTTGGTTGGGCATTGGTTGACACGTGGAATTTCAAAACCCAAGTATTCAACCCACTTTTGAAGGGGGTATGGTGGGCGTGGCTTGGCTGGCATGGCCAAGCCACATCAGTTTTTTTTAATATATATATATATATATATATATAGATTTATAACCAAAAACTACATAAACATACAACATAATTATTAAAATAAACATACAAAATAATTATCAAAATAAAAACCTATCATTCTTCGTCGGTTTCGAACCCAGGAATCGTTGAAACATGTTTCACCAAATCAGATCGAAGGTTGTGATGTATATCCCTTGACTTGATCATAAATTCATTTGCCGCTTTATCTTCGTCTGTTACGTTACCTGGTTGATCATAGTAGGTAACGACCGCGCTACCTTCATCCTCCAAAATCATGTTGTGAAGAATGATGGCTGGCACCCTGTGAAATCCATTAGTGTGAGCGTCTTACCATTGGGTAGGACAAAGTTCCCAAGGCCATTTCATACAATCTATACCATTTACCCGATCATTGAAAAGAGGCGAGTGGTTTATGATGGTAATATCATTATGTGAACCTGGCATACCGAAGAACGCATGCCATATCCAAAGATCTTGGGACGCAACCGATTCAAGCATGATGGCTGGCACCCCGTGAAATCCACTAGTGTGAGCGCCTTGCCATTGGGTAGGACAAAGTTCCCAAGGCCATTTCATACAATCTAAACTACCTAGCATCCCGGGTAGCCCATGATAATCTGCGTGATGTTCCAATATTTGTTGCATGTCACTGAAGGAGGGCTTTCTCAAATATCTCTTCCTCATCGTCTTCGTGTTCCACGATAGCTTTTACCACCGTCGTGATCGTTTGTAGAAATATTTCCGCACCATCGTCAGATGATGATGACGATTCACTATAACTTGAAGAACTCATGGCAATATTCTGTTTTATGTGTTTAATATTGTGTGAGAAAAATGTTAAATGTGGTAAGTATTTATAAAGGAAAAAAGAATTTTTATTTTTTTTAAATATAGCCCCCAACGGCTAGTTTGAATGGGTCATTCACAACCCGCCATGTCACCTTGCTCCCCCGCCCCACGCCCAGCTTGAAACCCAAGCCTTAAGGGCCACGCCCCAACCCAAACCCACCCGGGATGGTGGCTTGAGCGTTTTCCCCCAACCCACGCCGCAACCCAAGCCCCAAGCCCCATACCCTATGGCCTTAGAAGTTTGTTGTTCACATTTATTATTGAAGCAAGAATTTGTCACACTTTAGTTTTGAACAATTGATCCATAAGTATCGGGTTAAACACTTCGGGTAAGCAATAGTGGTGGATCTTGACGAAAAGTTGAGGGGTAATCTGGGCTAAAAAAATTGTTCAGGGGTAGCCGATACATAAAACGAAGGAGAAATAAAAAAAATTACACCAAAAATGTAATACGCCAACAAAGTTAATGGGGTTGCACGGGCAACCCCTCGGGGTATGCTAGATCCTCCCATGGTAAGCAATGAATATTTACGCATGTCACACCCCAACCGATGGCGGAAACGTGGGAGTAAGACGAACGAGATTGCTCATTGGAACATAACACTAAAAGCGACAATAATTTAAATAAACTGATTTCATTTCATAACAACTTGTTACATTACAGTACTTGGAAATTCAAATACAACAACGAAACAAAATACAACATAGTACAAAATTTGATACAACAACATACTCTAAATATTTCTAGATGTGTATCTAAAGCATCGTCGCTACGCCCATTTTAATATCATCATCATCCCGCAATATGTTAAAAGTACATGGTTCAATACAACGTATTGGCGAGTATACAAGTTTTGATACATAGCATAGTATAAAGAGTTTAACAAATCCACATGGCAAACTAGTTATCCAGATTAACATTAAAACTGACATGTGAATGTTCGAGTCAACCCTCTGATTACCGCAAAATAAGTATTTAACATGACCACAAGTTTACGGGCGGTGCGTTACTCCTATAGCTCTATACATGTTAACAGGAGGCTTGTACGAAGTTAATGACAAGTTATCACACAAAAGAATCATCCAGAATAACGAATCGAGTATAACGAATTTAACATGCATGTATTGGATCGTTTTGCATTTTGTATAAAAGTCTAAGTGTAACTGTGTAGGTTTAATAATTAACATACTGCACCCAAAGTGTGAAATTGAAAAAGGGTGTTCGAGTATACTCAAGGTTTTGCTAAATCTTCTTTAGTAATCCCTCGAGCGTAGAGTTGCTTTCTACCCGGCGAGCAAAGGGATGGTGGTAGTAGTACAGGAACACCAAGGTTACCCTACAGGGCAAACGGAGGCGTGAGTTGGAGTTGCAGGATTAAGCTACAGAATTTAAAGTACTTAGTATGATACGAAAGTATAATAAAACAGAAATTATATTCTGTCCGTGCACTTGTCCCGACACTGATTTTTCTATGGTTTTACGGGTCCTAGTTCGCCCAACAGAATCAGCGACAAGGAACGCGGAAAAACAGAATAACGGGAGAACGAAATACTAACCGTTCGAATGAGAGACTATCTCGGACGAAAGGGCCATTCGCTCGAATGGGATCACCCTGTCGCGTGAAAGGGACTATCTGGGAACTGAGTCTCGTTTGAACGTTTTAACTATCAAACAGTTATGTTCGTGATTTCTATTAAGTTTGTTAGTTATTATATCAGTATATTAATAGTCCAGAATATTCATAAGGTTCATAGGTAAAATCAGTTCGGTTTTGTTTGAACTGATTACCTACTCGGCTGGAATTGGTTCAAACTTGAATCCACAGCTATTGAATTATCTTGTGAGCTCAGAGAACCTTGATTCCGGCTAAGTTTGAAGTTAGAAAGATTGTTTAAAATAGTTTTGAAGGATTTACTTCACCTTCAGCTTTGTCCTCAACTGATTTGAGAGTTTATACCAGTTGTCATTGCAGATCTGGTTAACTAAGTGAAGATTTATGAAGAATCTTGTAAAAAGTTTAATAAAACAGAAGAAAAGTAGAAGAATGGAAGAAATCGGTTGTTTAGTGAGTGTAAACTCATTTAGGAGCAGCTGAGACAAGTCTAGGATAAATGCCTGAAGTTAGATTAAGAGAGAATTTCGGAAGTTTGAAGATTTGGAATGAAGGGAGTGAGCTGATATTTATAGGCCGAGGTGCACATTTGGGACGAGTGGGCCACTTCGGATGACTGGGCCGCTCTTTCGTGCGAATGGGCCAGACCCATGGGCATGAATTTCAAATTTTGTGTGTTTTGACGGTTTTAAGTGTTTTAAGCGTACAAGTGCAATGTATAAATGTTGTGCATAAATAAAGGAATGTATAAATGTATTTTGCACGTATGATAAGTATGGATTTGCATATAAATCGTATCAAGTATGTATGTATCACGAATGTTTAACAAGTATTTATGAGTAATGAATAACACAAATATATAAAAGATAGAATTTTCATTATGACTCGGGTCTTGGATTACAACATTTGAAATGAAATATGAATATAACACAAGTTTCCATAAATGGAAAGTACAACAAACTTGCTAAACAAGGAAAGTTACAAAAAAAGCGAGGCGTTACAATGTAGGAACGCAAACTGTTACCCTTGTAATACTGAGAGTGGATTTCTCCCTATGACCAAGTTTCATCATGAGAATAAGTATTTGTTTATAAAGAGAAAGTAAGAATAAAGTAAAGCAGTTTAACATTTTTCACTTGGTGAAGATGAGTACTTATACTTATATTTTATATTTAGTCAGTGACGTGGATTTTCTAGTATTTATAGAGTAACTAATGAGCCATGTCACATAACCACGGCCAACTTTTGGCCTAACAATGTTTCCACAACTTGAATGGTCATTAATGAGCATCACTTTATAGCTCATAAGTGTTCTTCACTAATGAAAGTACGATTAATTTGTATGTAGACCTTTCAGTTTGGTTCCCAAGTCGGACCGAGGTCGGGTCATAGTGGAATAAGGATGTTATCCCTTCATGTCCCTAATCCAGCATGATGATTGGTTTACAAGAGAGGATGGTGGACTCATGTGGAATCATTTTTTTAATTTTAATGTTTATTTAAAAAAACAAGTGAAAAGTTGGGCATGCTTACGGTAGATAATGTGTTATGTGTGTCATGGAAAAGAAGCATGATGACTGGTTTACTAGACTGATGTACCACCACGCTTGGTAGGCATTCGCCTGTCACCTTAGTACTAGCAGGGCCGAACCTAGATGTAACATTCTGTATTTTTCAATTTTTTTCATTTTATCTATAATTCGTATTTCAATATCAATCCTTGTAATTCCGAGACTTGATCATAACATAAATCATATTTTGTATACTTTTGTGTAATCAAACTTGCATAATACATAAACAATCACGAAATACGTGTTTTTAACTAAAAACTGAGCCATACATCGAGATTATAGTTTTCTTTGGAATGTTAATCATATGTATTTTATTATTATACATGCTTGCATACACCTAAATACCCAAAAACATGCTTAATTATGAGTTTCTAGCATAAAATAATGGAATTATCAAACTCTAGAGGTCAAACTGTAAATTCTAGAAAGTTTGGTAAATTCTGCAGGTGGTGCACATGCGCATGACCATGCGTTTCGTGACCCGCACGACCATGCACCTGATACGCATGACCATGCGTTTCGTGATCCGCACGACTGTGTACCTGATCCGCACGATCGTGCAAAATCACTAGGTCTGGCAGAATGTTTTAAAACTCACAAATTTTGGCTCCATTTTCCTCCTTTCAACCCCCAACCACCTCATTTAATATGACAACCCTCACAAATCCAGGTATCCGTACAAATTAATTAATATTTAATTGGTGCTTAATTACTGTGCTTGATTACAATTATGAATAAACTGCTTTCTGTTTTCTAATACATACATACTCATGCATCATACTTTATTACTGTCACTCCATTTATTACACACAAACAATAGTGACAAACTTGATGCACAAAAGCACAGTTAGCACAGTGAGCGGATAACCCAGTAAACATGCTGACATTGCCAGCACTAGACAGATATTGTTTCTGAGGCCAGTATGAGCCGGGAATAGATCACTACACTAGTAGGGAGTGTAGGGAGGTGAGGACCATAGAACTGTGTCACTAGGTGATAGTTATAGTGACCGGAAGTGCCTAAAACATACTTAAAGTGCAGAATTCTGCACTAAATACCAAAATTCAGCTTTTAACAAAGCTAGTAAAGTACAAAAACTTGGTAAAATAGTCCTAGACACTTTCCAAAGTGTTGGGAAATTTAATGTGTCACTAAAACAATATAAAAGACACTTAAAAGCTTTACTTAGCACTTTAACGGATCAACATCCAACCTAACAACCGGACTTTACCCGGAACATAAAAATATTGCCAAACACATAGTTTTCACTTTGAGCTAGTTAGGGTCCCCGAACACCCTAACACCCTTTATATTAGTTAACACACTAATAACTTAACTAAACCCATTACATCCTAACTAAATAAGTAACTAAGTTCCATCACCACCCAACCCCCCCCCCTCATGTTGACGGTCATAAGGGGTGGTACACCCCCTTGTTTTCTTTGATTATTTAATTGTTGTTTGTGGGGTATCTAGAAGACATAATACATGATGGTTAATCTTGTAATTGGATTATAAATATACACACAAGACATCCCATCTCTTTCATCACAACACTTTAACAAACAACTTTCACTCCTCCCTCTTCACCACCTCACGGCCGCCACCATCAACCACCATCCAACCTCCATACAACCATTTCTCATACATACAAAGGAGCAAGGAGTCCTACAAACAAGCTCGGTGCACTCGGAAGTTCAAGAACCACTCTAGATTCCTGTTATCCACCACTTTTACGCCTTGTTTCTTCCCTAGCCTTGTGCTAGTAGTAAGTGCTTCTAAACATCATCTTGATCTTGTTTTTGGTGGTTAATAGTTGATTGAATGGTTAAAACTTAAGAAACTCTAAAGAACTTACATTAATCTTGAACATAAAGTGATAAAGGGTGGATAAAGAGAAGTTATGTGTGTAAATCATGTGAATCTTGTGTAGTTGTGATTATTTGATGTTGTTTGTTAGTAGAAATATGATGAATCATCATCTAGACATACTAGTTCATGTTTAAGAACATGAACTAGTAGGATGTAAAAGTTAGAAAGTTGAAAGATGATGGATCCATCCATTCATAAGCTTTGAACTTGAATAAACATAAGTTTTCTTGTAAAATGAAGTTGTAAACTTGTGGATCTAAAGATCTACAAGTGGGTTTTCGGAAGAACCAAACGGAAGATACTAATGTTGTTAAAACCCGGATATTTTATGAACTAGAAGCATTTTTGGTAAATAAACAAGTGTGTAAACACTTGTGTAACAAGAAAATTTAACAAAGAAATATTTTTTTTGTAAATCATGACTAGAAGTTGTTAAACTTCAAATTCTTTAAAAATAAAGTTTTTAAGAAACTAATCTTATTTTTAAAGATAACAAGACCCACTAAACATGTTGGTAACTTACTACATATTTCTTTTTTACAAACTTTCAAGTTCATGAGTTTATGATTTAATCTTATTTTGTCAAGATTAGTGATTAAATATTGTATATATTGTTGTTTGATGATTGTTGATTGATTTTTTCAAAAGAAAATGATATGCTAAAAGCATGGACACCTCCATTTACAGAGGAAACTCTGGCGAAATTTTTCTAGAAATATAACACTTAGAAATATTTTTTATAACAAATGGTTACAAATGTATTTTTAACTTGGTTTTCAAAATAAATTTCGCCATGATTTTTATTTCAAAATACCAAGTACCGGAGGTGGATTTTCGCAAATAAAACTTGTTAAATATATATTTAGAATATATATTTTATAATAAAACGCTTGTGTGATTATGTGTTTATTTTGTGAACTATATATATTATTTTTAGGGTAAAAATAATATAACTTGAAATATCATGAAATTACGACTCCCAAAATAATATCAACGCTCTCACAAAAAAAATATTTATTATACAAGTATCGTAATACAACGCGAACTTTAAAAACGCAACTTATGTATTTTTTTTTAAGAAAAATACTCCTATTTGTATATTTTTGGTAGAATATTATTTTGGAAAATTTAGGAAATAAAATATAATATTTTTGGAAAAATATATATATTTTGGAAAACTAAAACATTTTAGACAAAGTGATTAAATATATTTTCAAGTGAGACTTAAAATATATTTTCGGAATTATAAAACACACATGTATTATTACCCCCCATCCTTGGGAAGGAATATACTTATAAAATAATTAAGAAGTGTAAATACGAAATAGTTGTCTAACTATTTCCCAAAAACGTTAAACCTTAAGCCAAGGCACGGTCGTCCGTCTAATAGGAATTAGTACATGTAGGTCGTCACGCAGCAGGTTGATTTGGGATCGACTATTTCACGAGACGTACTTCAGTGAGTTCATGTCCCCCTTTTCTCTTTACTGTTTCAGTTTTATACTTCGGGGGTGAAATACATGCGACAATTATTACAAACATTTATTACATGGTATGGTTGGCGTAGGGAGGGTTTATACTACTAGATCATGTGAGGGGTGGGTACAACACTCGAGGCCATTAATCCTCGTTGTAGGACCGAGGGACACAAGAGTGATAGATCTATTTGGGTGTAGCGAGCCCACACCCATGAGGCCGGGGAGGCCCATAGAGGTGACTGTGTCTTACAGCCGAAGCCCGGTACAAATTTGCTAGGTTTGAGTTTCCCTGCACTTTCTCACACATACCAGTGACTTTGCAACCCATTGGTGATCTCTTTTTCCTTATTGCTACATACCAGGGACTTTTATACATACTTTAAAGGTTTATTCATACTCACTTTTACATGTACTCGCTCAACTTTTTGTTGATTTTTCAAATTACATGTATTTCAGGAAATTAGGGATCTGGCAAGGTATGCTATGTCGTCAAGCTGCGTAGGAGAAATGATGTCATCCGAGTTTAGGGATTGTGACTTTTGCCTGGACGAGTCACAAGTCTTAAACTGTGTTTTTAATTCATGTCTTATGGTTGTGTCGTATGAACAAGATTTTTATTATGTCATGTTGTAATCCATTGCATGTGTCGACTTTCTAAACAATGTTGTCTTATTTTACTTTTTAAACTTGAAATAATGGATGAACATCATGGTTTTATTTTCATATAGCATTGTTGTGATTATGCTATGATATTAAGAAGTCACACCAAATAAACCCACGTTTCCGCAAAGCCAGGGTGTGACATTTAACACCCAAACCCTAATCCCAACTATAAATACAACCCCTTACCACCTTCTAAATATTTTCTTCAACTTTTCTTCATGTTTTCTTGTTTTCTTGTTTTTCCTTCCTTGGATAACCTCTGGGAGTGTTACCACATGTTTACCAAGGTAAACAAAAATAGTACATCACCATTTTGAGGTCCAAGTTGGGTGTTTTTCTTAAAACTTTCATACTTGTTCATCTTGTACTTTGTTTTTTGTTTTTTTGTTTTTTTGATTTCTTTGTACCAAACCAAGTTACCAACAAGATCTATTGTTGGGAGACTTATGTTGGGGTATGAATTCGGGAACTCTGAGGTCATATACCTCCATTTTCATATAATCTAAGACACCAAGTAACTTTCAAGTAAACAAAATGAACAAACTACACCAAGTCTCCAACCATAATCATGTTTGGAATGCACTCTACTAGTTGAACTCACTTGGTTACATGGTGAATTAGAAGAATTAGTTTATGTTCTTCATATTATTCATGACCATCCGAATCATCCTTGTGGTGATTTTGTGCAATGGTGAATTCTTGAGGTTATTGGATTTATCCTACCTCTAATACTTAACGATGCTTGAGATACTTGACAATATATCTAATAACATATATATACATATATAATACATGCTCCAAAAACCCAACTATGATATTAATCAAACCATAGTTGAACATTATGTTGAGGTGGAGAATATCCAAAGTCTTGGTTCCTTAGCTTGGATTTCTAATGAGTAATCGGACTCATGAAAAACACAAACACATAATAGTGTCCGAATAAGTGTCTAAGACATGATATATTTTTATGTAATTTCATACTTGTAACTTTCGTTTACATTTCCAATCTCCAAGTCCAAATACTTATACACATTTGTTTACCTTTTTAGGGTAACTTCGGTGTTCCATCCTTCAAAACCGCTTGTTCACACTTTATGGAAAATCTTCGCAAACCGCGAGTTCATACTTGACCAATTTTACGCTTTAAACACTATTTGGGTTGCAACATGTATCCGTAATTAAATACACAATCACACACATACCATCAGTCTTATGCATAAACTCAATCCTTAAACATGTTTACTTGTTATGCTAAATCGTCATACATGCTAGAACAATCTTATGTCATGTTATCTATCATTAACTCTAAAAAGCCTCCCTTAATATGTATAACGCTATAGGATTAGCACACCGCCCCATTTGTTGGGTCATTGTTAAGTATTCGATCTTTACGGTCTTGCTTACTTCGGTGACAAGATTACGCTATTGCATGTTAGTATCATTATATGATTTAGTATACAATTAACATGCATATTTGAGACTTTTATTCATACTTATGCTATGTAGACAACCTAGTATGTGCACTCACATAATTTGTGTTGATATTTTATACATGTTGCAGGAAATAATTGGCGACGCAAAAAACCTACTTAGGGTGGATTTAGAAACTCACCAAACTTTATTTATGTATTCTTATGTTTTAGTCATGTAATTTGAAATTGTTGTATTTCCTTTGAGACAATGTAATATTTGAATTTGATGAAATGAAAAGAAATTTAAATCTTAATCTATTGTCGCAATTTAGTGTTATGTTGTCTTTAAGTAATCTCGTTCATCCTGCCTCGATGTTTCTGCCATCGATTGGGGTGTGACACTAGAGGCTTTCAATATAGGCAATGGCCTAGGGCCTCCAAAAAATAGAGGCCTTAAATCTTTAAAGAATCTTTACAAAGCATATGTGTTTTATCGATTAGACCCAAATGAACAAAACAAAAACTATATTTATTGCAAGGCGGAACTCAAGAACCGATTTTAAAATAAAGAGGCCCACTTCCAACGCTAAACAATATGCAATTCGTATTTAATTTAGGTCGATTTCGTTATTCTCGCTAACTCTAACGTTGCACAGTCTCATTCTGCTCAATGGAGTCGCCGGTTGGGGAGAGATTAGAGCCTTAGAGGCGAAATTAGAATAAATTAGTGGGGTGCAACTCAATCACTGTTTGCCCTAAATTCCTAGTTGATAGATTGAATCTTTGAGTTTTGATATTGTGTTTGCGATTAAGACTTGGAAGGCAGAAAGCAGAACCGATGTTTTATTTATACCGATTCAAAGGGCCCCACCTTTGTAGTTTGCTTAGGACCTCTAAAAACGTTGAATCGGCCCTGCGTACTGGTGGTACCATGTGTCACGTGATGAGCACGATGTTGCTTGAAATCCGACGAGAATATCCGAAACTCAAAATCCGCAATAAATGTCAAAATTGTATAAATACCCTTTGACCCCCCCCCCCCTTCTCTTATTTACATTTTGATTTCTCACGATTTGTGATGGATTAGTTCTCACACTAAGAACAAATAACTTTATACGATTGTTAAGAAAGGTGGAATCGGATTTAGCAATAAGAACTTACATGTTACAAGTTTTGAATGTGGGATAACAAAAGAATTGTGAAAATAGATGAAAATCAACATGGATGGTGGTATAACTTTTAACATTTAGTAATGTATTTAAATTATAAGGGCTTTTTTTTTTTTTTTTTTTTTTTTTTTTTTTTTTTTTGTGATCCCTTTCAAATACTTATGATGAAAATCAACATGGAATGTGACATGTCGGCTTATACCCGGGTTAGACTGTTACATTTTGTAATCTTCTTGAGCCTTTAACACCCCCTTAATTCGAATATCAGGGCCGTCTTCGAAAATGATAAAAAAATTTTGGGCCCCGTGTGAGACAAAAACTTTGGGCCCCTTTCCTATAGTATAAACTAATTAATTATATATAAAAAAACCACAATACAATGATAATTATTGTAAGATAAACAAAACAAAAGTAGTGTAGCAAAATGAACAATAGATATTGAGTTCTTCTAAATTTATATTGTAGATGGTTAAATGAGAAATTAGAAACCTACAAATTTAAACAAGAAAACATGTAAAGTTTATTATGTAAATGGTTAAATGAGAAGAAAAAATTGAAGAGGTTTACAAATTTATTAAGGCCCAAATTTAAATCCAACTATATGGGGTCTTTCCCCTTGTTTTATAATCAGCCGTAGCCCTTGAGGCCCAAAAAAAACATAACATTAGATAAAGAAAATAAGAATAAAAAAGTGACCACTATGGGATTCGAACCCGGGATGGCTGATTCAATAGAAGGCAGCCGTATCCACTGAACCACAAAGAGAATTTGTTTATGCTTTTCTACACTAATTATATATTTATATTTATATATTTTAAACAATTTTGGGCCTCTAGATATTTTGGGCCCTGTGCGGTGGCACCTCCCGCACAGGCTCAAAACCGGCCCTGTCGAATATGGCTGCCAAGTTGAACCATTCACAATTATTTTAATATTTAACATGTACTTTAAGTCTTCTCAAGATGGAGGAAATTTGCCGATCACACTAGAACCAATAATCCATTTTCATGTAGCAAATCACCCCATGATACATAGCCATTCACCATATCGTTCTATTACAAACTTTGAATCGGCCATTTTATATTACTAAACTACTCACTTCTTATTAAAATAACATTTGTAATTATTTCAAAAATAAAAGATTTTCTATTTAAGGTGAAATTAAAAAAAAATAGATTAACTAATTTAAATTAATATTATTTAAATTGATTCTTAAAGAATCATAATAATAAAACATGTAAAGAAATCATTACAAAGGGAACTAAAAGAGACTGGAAAATAAACTAAAGAGTTAAATGCCATTTTAGTCCCTGTGGTTTGGGTCATTTTGTCAGTTTAGTTCAAAGGTTTGAAATGTTCCCATTTTAGTCCAAATAGTTTCAAACGTTGCTATTTTAGTCCATTGTGTTAACTCCATCCATTTTTTCTGTTAACTAGAAGAGCAATTCAGTCATTTTATATGGCTGAATTGCCCTTCTAGTTAACAGAATTGCATATAAAATGACCGAATTGCTCTTCTAGTTAACAGAAAAAAATAGATGGAGTTAACCATGTGGACTAAAATGGCAATGTTTGAAACTATTTGGACTAAAATGGCAATGTTTCAAACCTTTGGACTAAACTGGCAAAATGATCCAAACCACAGGGATTAAAATGGCATTTAACTCTAAATTAAATAAAGCTATCAAATAAAAGATTTTATTTAAATAATAATAAATGAGTTAAAAAGAAGTTTAACAAATCGGGTCAACTTGAACAATCAGCCCAACTATTCAAATCTAGTGTTAGATATAGGTTGGGGGCCTTTCGATCATGACTCCATTGGACCAAGCCCCATGACACACCCTCTATAAGTGTAGCCCAGTTAACATTTGCAGCCCAATAGCAGAACCGTGAAGCCTTCGCCTAAGAAAAAGATGATTAAATAATAATCAGGGTCATTGATTTACAATATATGGTGGGGTTCTAAAGTGAACACTAGTGTATTTGTGAACTAAATGAACAAATTCTGGTCATTGATTTACATCATCAAATCGTAAAATACACTAGTGTATTCAGAGCCGTCCCCGATAACTCTAAAAAAAATTGACCCCGGGCGACAAAGATAATTGGGCCCAGAATCGTGGTTCAAGGGAAATAAATTAAAAAAATAAAACTTCGGTGATGGAACCAAGACTTGAACTTGAGAACTCTACATTAAACCGATATGGTTTTTTCCACTGAACTAACAACACTTTTTTATATAATAAATGAATGCATATACTAAATATATAATTTAACATATATATAAAAGCTTATAAAAACTTTTCGGGCCCTTTGAAAATTTAGGCCTCGTGTCACGGCCCCCGACTCGGTTTGACCCGTTTAGGGAGCCGCGGGACAGAAATCCTGCGGTATTTAAATTTAAGGCGACAGCGGAAGTCTTTTTAAAACAGGATCTTTCAGTAATTTAAACTGCTCGCTTTATAACTTTAGGGATAAACTCCCGATATTTGTAACAATGTGATTTCCCAGGGAAATCTTTATTTTTCAAAACATGTTTCTTTTATTTATTTACACTGAGCCACTTTTCTAAGCTGGGAGTGCTTCACGGCACTTTTCTTTCTTTGCTCACAACATTTCACCTGAAACATGTTTGAAAAAGGTTTTGTCAGTGGGGAAATACTGAGTGAATCATTCATTTTACTAAAACGACCCATTAGTTATAATTCACAGTATTAAGAGCGATTACAATGTTTCTGATATCAAACCAACTACCCACGGTACTTTATCACTCGACCCACTGGCCCACCTGTCCAGTGGTGTCTGTGATTATGGTCATATCACCCATTGGCTGCCCCAATGTTGAAGATTATCAAGTCATGTATACAAAACCCCACATACCGGCTGTAACTTGGTGATTACAAAGACTTAATCCCTGTAATTATAACTTTGAAAATAATTTGGAGTTTTGTAAAACAGTTGATAAAAAGAGAATGACTCACATTGCAGATTTTACGAGCAGAGTTTAAGCCTTACTGATTTGCCTGTGATTAACCTAATTTAATTAACAATGTACACACAAATGGGTTAGTAACTAATTCAGCAGTTACGTCAATTCACGAGATTAAACCCTCACAACAATTAATAAGTGCAATACTCAATAATTCAATGGATTCACAACGAATGACAGAGCATAGTCCGAATTCGAACAGCACTCAAACATTCAAGTCGAAATCACAATGAATAACAAAGTATCAGCTCAATTTGAGCAGCACTCAGACAATCGTTGGATAGTTATAATCGATCGGACGTTGAATCGTAATAGCGATCGAGTTATTACCCTGACTGTGGCAGCACCTCGTGATCGTGTGTGTTTATTGTAGTATTACAGCCTTAACTCGATGTACAGACAGCAACTTTACGTCGTTTTCATTTCTCAGTTCAAGTCCCAAGGTCGACTATTTATAGTGATTTTTGGGACATGCTTACGGACCGTAAGCCTTTTCCCTTGCGGTCCGTAAGCCTTTTCCCTTGCGGTCCGTAAGCTAAGCAGTCTAATTCATAGGCTGCCTAGGCTCGGGACTAGCTTTGGTGATTCAACAATTGGGCCAATCAGAACTTTGCAACGTTTATTTTAGATAATTATTCAACTAGGGTTTGCCCCCCTTGAGTTTTAGGGGCCCTGATCCTGATTCTGATTGTTCTGTAAATTTTAGGGCAAATGCAGAATTATTTGGGTGTCTTAATTAGGATTTTCTTATTGACTAATTATCGTCCTAATTATTGATTTTAGTGACAGTTGTTACATCCTCCCCACCTTGAGAAAAATCTCGTCCTCGAGATTTACTGAAATAGATGAGGGTACTTTTGTTTCATTTCTGATTCCAGTTCCCAGGTGTACTCTGGTCCTCTCCTGGATTCCCATTTGACTTTCACTAGCACTAGTCGTTTGTGTTTGAGAAACTTGATCTTCCGGTCTTCTATTTGTAGGGGTTTCTCTACGAATTACAGCTTTTTATTTACCTCTATATCTTGAAGAGGTACTACCAGGGATTCGTCTGATAGACATTTCTTGAGATTGGATACATGAAACACATCATGTACTCCAGCTAATTCTTCTGGTAGTTGTAAACGATAAGCTACTGGTCCTATTCGTTGGATCACTGGGAATGGTCCAACATATCTCGGACTCAGTTTTCCTTTCTTACCGAATCGTACCACTCCTTTCCAAGGAGAAACTTTCAAAAGTACTTTGTCTCCTACCTGAATTCTAGTGGCTTGCGGCGATTGTCTGCATAACTCTTCTGACGATCTCTAGCAGTCTTCAGTCTTTCCTTGATTTGCGATATCTTGTCAGTGGTTTCTTGCACAATCTCTGGTCCTGATAATTGACTTTCTCCTATTTCTGCCCAACAAACGGGAGTTCTGCACTTGCGTCCATACAGTGCTTCGAATGGAGCAGCTTCGATGCTCGAATGATAACTATTGTTATAGGAGAATTCAATTAATGGTAAATGGCTATCCCAATTACCACCAAAATCAATTACACATGCTCGGAGCATGTCTTCTAGGGTTCCTATCGTCCTTTCACTTTGTCCGTCCGTTTGAGGATAATATGCAGTACTTAAATTGAGTCGAGTTCCCATTGCCTCCTGGAAACTTGTCCAGAAACGGGAAGTGAAACGACTATCTCTATCCGATACAATAGAGAGTGGGACTCCATGTAAGGATACTACTTCGTCTACGTACAACTTGGCTAACCTTTCCATGCTAAAGGTTTCCTTCATTGGTAGAAAATGAGCTGATTTGGTTAATCGATCCATAATTACCCAAATAGTATCATTACCTTTTCTGGTTTTGGGTAACTTAGTAACAAAGTCCATTGTTATGAGTTCCCATTTCCATACCGGCATTTCTAACTGTTGTAGTAGTCCTGAAGGTTTTTGGTGTTCGGCCTTAACTTGCGAACAAGTAAGACACTTGGTTACATATTCAGCTATGTCCTTTATCATTCCTATCCACCAGAAATTATTTCTTAAATCTTGGCACATGTTTCCTGGATGTACAGTATACCTAGATTTATGAGCTTCTTCTAAAATTTTATTTCTTAATTCTCCCTGCTTAGGTACCCAAATTCGTTTCTTGTGGAATCTCCAAATTCCATCTTTTCCTTGTTCTAGTTCCTTTAGGTAACCTTTCATTCCTTCAGCATCATCCTTGATTGTCGTTCCCTGAACTTTCTTCAATTGTTCCATTAAATCTAATTGTAGATTTAACCTAAGAGCATGGACTCGTTTTTGCTTTTCATGATACTTATGACTTAAGGCATCTGCGACTACGTTTGCCCTTCCTTCGTGATATTGAATATTACAGTCGTAATCACTTAGGATTTCCATCCACCTTCTTTGCCTCATGTTTAACTCTTTTTTCCCAAATATATACCTTAAACTTTTATGATCTGTATAGATAGTAAACTTACTTCCGTACAGATAATGTCTCCAAATCTTAAGGGCAAAAATTATGGCTCCTAACTCTAGGTCATGAGTTGTATAATTTTCCTCGTGCTTTTTCAACTGTCTAGAGGCATACGCAATTACTTTTTTTGCGTTGCATCAATACACATCCATATCCTAATTTTGAAGCATCACAGTATACTTCAAAATCTTCGGTTCCTTCGGGTAAAGCTAAGATTGGAGCGTTCGTCAATTTGTGCTTTAGAATCCTAAAAGCTTCCTCTTGTCTAGGTCCCCATTCAAACTTAACTGCTTTACAGGTTAGCTTAGTCAAAGGTACAACTATCTTAGAGAAGTCTTTAATAAATCGTCTATAGTATCCAGCTAATCCTAGAAAACTTCTAACTTCAATAGTCGTTCGTGGAACCTTCCAGTTAGTAATTGCTTCTATTTTAGCAGGATCTACGTGAATTCCTTCGTGATTCACCATATGACCTAAAAATTGTACTTCCTGCAGCCAGAATTCACACTTCGAGAATTTGGCATAGAGTTTTTCCTTTCTTAACAAAGTTAAGAGTGCATGCAGGTGCTCACAATGTTCTTCCTGACTTTTGGAATAAATTAGTATATCGTCAATGAACACGATTACAAATTTATCCAAGTATGGTTTACAGATTCTATTCATCATGTCCATAAATGCGGCTGGAGCATTTGTTAATCCGAAGGGCATGACTGTAAACTCATAATGGCCATACCTAGTTCTGAAAGCAGTTTTAGGTATGTCATCCTCTTGTACTTTCAACTGGTGGTATCCGGATCTTAAATCTATCTTAGAGAAATACCTAGCTCCTTGTAATTGATCAAAAAGATCATCAATCCTAGGTAGTGGGTATCGATTCTTAATTGTAACCTTGTTCAATTCCCTATAATCGATACACATTCTCATTGACCCATCTTTCTTTTTCACAAACAACATTGGTGCACCCCAAGGGGATGAACTAGGTTGTATAAATCCTTTGCTTAGTAATTCATCTAACTGCTTTTTCAATTCTAGCATTTCAGTAGGTGCTAATCGATAAGGTGCCTTAGCTATTGGTGTAGTACCTGGAATTAGATGAATTCTAAACTCTACTTCCCTATCCGGTGGTAACCCAGGTAATTCTTCTGGAAAGACATCTGGGTATTCTGAAACTATAGGGATGTCCTGGAGTTCCTTACTTTTAGTATTAATGATTACAGAAATCATATACACCATTTCTTGTTTCCTTGAATAACAAGCCAATTTCATTACTGAAATGAACTTCAGTGGCTTCCGAGGTCTATCTCCTGTAATTAAGATTACTTCTCCTGTGGGGGTACGGATTTCTACGGAATTCTTATCACACAGGATTCGAGCATGGTTGGCGACTAACCAATCCATTCCTAATACTACATCGAATCCGGCTAAATTCATAGGTAACAAGTTTGCATAAAACTTATGGCCTAACAGTTCTATCTTTCCTTCTTGCAATACTTTATCAATGTTGACAGAATTTTCATCTGCCGTTTCGACTGTAAAAATCTGCCTAAGGGTAGTTAAAGGTAAGTTAAGAGCTTGGCAGAATTAAGTATTAATGAAACTTTGGTTTGCACCAGAGTCAAATAATACTTTTGCATAGACGTTATGTACTAAGAACGTACCCGCTATCACATCTGGAATGAGTTCGGCTTCTTGAGTGGTCAGTTGGAATGCGCGAGCATTTTTCTTAGTTGTCCCTTCAGCTTGTTTGCCTTTATTATCTGCGGTTTTAACCAATTTAGGGCATTCTGTTTTGTAATGTCCGGTTTCTCCACAGTTATAGCAGACTGTGGCTTTCTTTTTGCAGTTATCTTCACTATGTCCTACTGATTTGCAAAAATTGCAGGTTATATAGCATCTTCCAAAATGCTTTCTCTTGCAATTTCTGCAGAATGGCGGGGTTGAGGATTGCCCTGTTCCTCTTCTTTTAAAGCGGTTATTATTACCCGTACGAAATCCCTGGGTAATCTTCTGAGCCAATTCTTTCTTTCGATCTTCTTCTCTTGTGCGCACCAGTTCATCGGTTAAGGTGTTGGCTAACTCTACAACATCGTCAATAGTGCGTGGCCTTGCAGCTTTAACGATGTTACGGATTTCTCTAATTAATCCCCAAATATAACGGGATATGAGCACCGGTTCTGGCGAAGCCAGGGTAGGTACCACTCTCGCATATTCGAAGAATGTCGAAGTGTATCCCCGACAGTCGACGCCTATCATACGATGACTCAGGAACTTGTTTGCCATTTGTTCCTTTTCGTATTCGGGGCAGAATTTTCTTTCGACAAGACTCTTAAATTCTTCCCAATTCATTGCATAGGCCACCCTTCTTCCTTTTGCTTGTAGCACTGTGTTCCACCATTCTAGCGCCCCTTCTTTGAACAGGTTTGATGCATACATCACTTGATCTTTTTCAGCACATTTACTTATTGCAATTACTGCTTCGGTTTTCTCTAACCATCGCAGTGTTGCAGTTGCCCTTCATTACCTGCAAATTCTGCTGGTTTACAGGCAAGAAATTCCTTGTAAGTGCAACCAGGCGTTGCAGCTTTCATTTTCTTGGGGAGTAGGGCCTGTTGCGGATTGTTATCATGATTATCATGATTGCCGCCTCCATTTACACTATGGCTAAAATTATCTTCCTGAGTACGTTTACTAGGAATGATTTGTTGTGATTCAACAGGTTTCCTAGCAGCAGCCATGATTTCTGGAATAGCATTGGCTATCCCTTGAGTGATGATATTTTCAATATCTTGTCTAGTCATGTATTGGTTTTCCTGATTTTGCTCAGATTGATTCTCTTCATTAACTGGTTCATTACTAGCGTTTTCTATCTGCTAATTTATATTGATAGGAATTATTAGTATCTAATTATTGGTAATAAAATCATCACAGATAAACATATAGATTATTACAACATATAGATATAACCAAAATTGTCGATGCCTCGACTTCTGTTTTGTTTTATATATTATATCTGCTTCAATACACACTTTTTATCTTACATTGTTTTATTGCCCATTTTATAGAGTTAGTTTTACTGTATTAGTTATGATACAAACAAGCTTTTCCAAACCCTCCCCACTATTCTTGGATCAACTGGCAGTTCAGTAGTGACTTTCCCTTTCGTCATACTTCCAGGAAATCTGCTCCCCAATTTCCCTGATCCTATTCCCAGTGCCTATCAGTTCTTCACCAAACTGATGCAGTTCAACTAAATTTTCATAGCTCATTGGCGGATTAGGGATAGGTTCTGGATCAAACTGTGGGAGAAAACTATAGGGACTATTGACTATATTTTGGAATTGCCAGTCATTGGTCCACCATTCTTCCATTTGGCCTAATGGTCGTGTGTGGACTAGTGGGTCTGGAATAACTGGTTCTAGGTTTATTGGGAGTTGGGCTGTAGCAGGGTAAGAGAAGAGATTATTGTTGACAGGCTCTATGATATCACAATTGGCCAGTAGACGGTCTATTTCGTCCTGGAATGTGATCTCCTCCGGCTGTTTAGAGCTTTCTCCGATCTCTATTCCCTTTTGCTTTAGGTCTTTCCCTATTTCTGTCCCTGCTGGTTTGGAACTTTCTCTGGTTTCTATTTCCTTTCCCTTGCTCACACTTACAGGATTTTCTATTTTAGGGAGTCTCCTAGTTGCGGGTTTCCTTCTACGCACTTTTCTCCACCCTACATATCTTCTCCTCTTTTTAGGTTTTGCTTTTTCCAGCGGTGGAGCTTGGAATTCCAGAGGTTCCTCTATGTCGGCAATGTAACCAGTGAAGTTGTGGGAGACTTCAATTGGCACAGGATAGAGGTTGAGGTTCTGAAACGCCTCGGATAGCTCACTCATGCTGTGTAGCATATATGCAAAATGCACAAAAATGCTAAGTTAAAACTTTGGAACAAAGCTTAACAAATAAACATTTTTATTGCACACTAATTTGTACAACATAACAGCAAACAGAACACACTCAGATTTATTTATTTATTTACTGGGAAGTACTTATTTCTAGATTTAAAGTTTAAAGATTTGCATTTTCTGCTACGATAGCGAGTAGATACAAATTTGCCCATTTTTCATCTAGGTTATTTTCCCCTGGTGGATTATTGCTAATTTCCTGAATCTCCGGGTTAAACCTCACTCTCTTGGTTTGGGGTTTCTTTTTCTATTGACCCTTCCTAATAATCAAATTCCTTTTCTCCGGGGTAAGTGGGTTTTCATAATTTGCCTTACGGACAAAGATTCCTTCCTCTAACTCGGTGGGAGATTTGGAGGAAGAGGTTCCCTGTTCTTTAGGTGTACTATCTAATTTGCGGTATATAGCAGAAATCTTTTGTTTACCCATACTGTAATTTTAACAATTAATCAGTTAATAAGCATATATTCACAGAATGGAAATTAAAATTCCTAAGTATTTTTCAATTACTTCAATAGGCTTAAAATAGTGAGCTTTATCAGTAAGCTTAAAACAGTGGCTCTGATACCACCTTATTTCTGTCACGGCCCCCGACCCGGTTTGACCCGTTTCAGGAGCCGCGGGACAGAAATCCTGCGGTATTTAAATTTAAGGCGACAGCGGAAGTCGTTTTAAAACAGGATCTTTCAGTAATTTAAACTGCTCGCTTTATAACTTTAGGGATAAACTCCCGATATTTACAACAACGTGATTTCCCAGGGAAATCTTTATTTTTCAAAACATGTTTCTTTTATTTATTTACACTGAGCCACTTTTCTAAGCTGGGAGTGCTTCACGGCACTTTTCTTTCTTTGCTCACAACATATCACCTGAAACATGTTTGAAAAAGGTTTTGTCAGCGGGGAAATACTGAGTGAATCATTCATTTTACTAAAACGACCCATTAGTTATAATTCACAATATTAAGAGCGATTACAATGTTTCTGATATCAAACCAACTACCCACGGTACTTTATCACTCGACCCACTGGCCCACCTGTCCAGTGGTGTCTGTGATTATGGTCATATCACCCATTGGTTGCCCCAATGTTGAAGATTATCAAGTCATGTATACAAAACCCCACATACCGGCTGTAACTTGGTGATTACAAAGACTTAATCCTTGTAATTATAACTTTGAAAATAATTTGGAGTTTTGTAAAACAGTTGATAAAAAGAGAATGACTCACATTGCAGATTTTACGAGCAGAGTTTAAGCCTTACTGATTTGCTTGTGATTAACCTAATTTAATTAACAATGTACACACAAATGGGTTAGTAACTAATTCAGCAGTTACGTCAATTCACGAGATTAAACCCTCACAACAATTAATAAGTGCAATACTCAATAATTCAATGGATTCACAACGAATGACAGAGCATAGTCCGAATTTGAACAGCACTCAAACATTCAAGTCGAAATCACAATGAATAACAAAGTATCAGCTCAATTTGAGCAGCACTCAGACAATCGTTGGATAGTTATAATCGATCGGACGTTGAATCGTAATAGCGATCGAGTTATTACCCTGATTGTGGCAGCACCTCGTGATCGTGTGTGTTTATTGTAGTATTACAGCCTTAACTCGACGTACAGACAGCAACTTTACGTCGTTTTCATTTCTCAGTTCAAGTCCCAAGGTCGGCTATTTATAGTGATTTTTGGGACATGCTTACGGACCGTAAGCCTTTTCCCTTGCGGTCCGTAAGCTAAGCAGTCTAATTCATAGGCTGCCTAGGCTCGGGACTAGCTTTGGTGATTCAACAATTGGGCCAATCAGAACTTTGCAACGTTTATTTTAGATAACTATTCAACTAGGGTTTGCCCCCCTTGAGTTTTAGGGGCCCTGATCCTGATTCCGATTGTTCTGTAATTTTAGGGCAAATGCAGAATTATTTGGGTGTCTTAATTAGGATTTTCTTATTGACTAATTATCGTCCTAATTATTGATTTTAGTGACAGTTGTTACACCTCGGGCGACGACACTGGTTGGCCGACCTAAGAGTCGGCCCTGAGTGTATTTCATCATCAAATCCTGATCAAATCATGGTCATTGGTTTACACTTGTGTATTGATAATCAAGGGCTAGGATTAGTTCACACAGTTCACTATTAAGGGGGTTTTTCACTAATGAACTTAACCCTATATATATATATATATATATATATATATATATATATATATAGGGTCAGGATTTAGATAAAACGATGAAAAGTGTGAGAACAATGAGAACAGTTGTGGATCGTCCGATCAAAACAATCTATGGACTAGACTGGCGCGGTGGCGTTTTCATAAATAACAACAACTCTATTAAGTGAACACGCTTCATTAAGGGTAAAATGGTCTTTTACCGCTCAAATTCAAAACGCCAACAAAAATGATAACACGCCATTCAAAATAAATAAAACGCCATTAATACAAAACGCCAAAAATTAGTGATAAAACGCGTTGGAGATTACATGAAGATGAAACAACACAGTAACTGAAATTCAATTATTAACATTTATTAGAAGAAATTCCCTCCTAAATTACGCGCCAAAAACGTCATTATATAAACAACGTTAAACATCGCTTCCATAATCACTTCAATCCATCATTCTAAAAAAAAACATCTTTCACCAAAAATGCCAAGTTTAACCAAAACGTAAAAAATGACAACCATCGTTTCCTGGAGATACACTCTGAGAATTAACAGATTCATCATACGTTTTGACAACAGAAGGAGGGTGTATGTTAGGACAATCAAAGCAATTTTGAAGGTGGAAGAATAGGTACAGAGGGGTATCCTATCGCTTGGCATCGCTTGGATAACGAATGTCATGAAACACATAAGCTTATGAGAACATTAACAAGGAAATTTGAACCAAACAAAGCAGATGAAAAAACGGACCCAATTACAACATCATGGCGTTTTGATGAGGAAACAGACATGGAGACCGTTATATGTGACAACAGAGAGCAGGAAGACTACCTGCTTAAAGATATCATGACAAAGCAGGGGGTTGGGTTCATGGAAGAGTTACACAACGCCACGTGTTTGAACACATACATGGACTTAAAAATGGCATTGATGCAGGACATGTTCAAATGGAGGCTTCAGAATCTTCAACAACAAGAAGCCAATGAAAATGAAAGTGATGAATTAGATGAAAAACTAGAAGAAGACCCCGAATAAGAAGACGAAGGAATTGATTGATACCTCTTAGATAAAGTACCTTCTAACGAGGAATTTTATTTATTTATTTATTTTTTTGGTTTTCTTCTGTGCAATCTTTTTATTAAGATAATAAAATGCTATATTTCTCCATTTAGTTTCAAAACGCCAAAAAATACTACAAAAAGTCATTACATACAAAACGTCAAAAATAATTAAAAACATTTTTCCTGTTTAATATTTTTTCTGTTATTGTATTATGTCATCTTGGTCTACATAACGCCATTAAAAAAACACTAAGCTTGGAAGATGGGACATCTATCACCCTAAACTGACAAAGCTGAACAAAACAATAAATACAATCAGTAACTGAAAAGAAGGTTACATTATTACTATCATTTATTATAATAAAATCTCGCCTAAACTACACGCCAAAAACATCCTATAAGAGAGACGTCTCTGCACAATCAATTGATCACACCCAAAAAACAAACGCCATGTTTCCTAGAAACCACTCACTTTAAAACGCCAAAAAATAGTTAAAAAAACCACAGATGACAAAGCTCGTTTCTTCTATATCCAGTATTGTTCTGCATGAAGTTTCACCGAATAGATTCTTCTCTGAGGTGGGTATCTCTATAAGCTTTTGCTGAATGAGATGGACAAATATTCAAGAAAAAGTGACTGATGACAGTGATATGTCATCATGTGAGCTTTGTTCTTGATGAATATAGGCATGACATGAAGGGATCGATACCAGTGTAAATGCTATTTTGGACTCCATTATTATAATAGCATCCAAGCAAGAGTTGATCTTCAATGACATGTCACCAAACAAGAATATATCACACCAAAATACAGGATGCCACTAATCAGCTTCGTCTAAAGACGGGCGTTATGTAGGAAAATTGACATCTAGCTAAGGTATTCAAAGGTTCAAAACGCCAAAACAAATTCAAGAAGAAGAGGCTGATGACAGCGAAGATTTGGATGAGAAAATAGATTAGCATTTATATCCCTCCTCCTTGTCATTGTCGGTCGTTTGTTCCCCTAGGATCGAGTTATGTCGATCCAATAATTTAGGTTGGTGATTTAAATCACCCACCTCCACTTAAGGCCCTCCATTTGCCCACCATTGCAACTTGTTCCTAAAGAATCTTGGGGACCCGATTGCAACTTTTTTAACGTTAGATTAGGTAGGTTTAGGAACAAGGTGCAATGGTGGGCAAATGGAGGGCCTTAAGTGGAGGTGGGTGATTTAAATCACCAACCTAAATTATTGGATCGACATAACTCGATCCTAGGGGAACAAACGACCGACAATGACAAGGAGGAGGGATACAAATTCCGTCATTAGATTCTTAGTTATTGACTTATTTTAGATTCTTAGCATTTGTTAGATGAGAAATTCCATCATTAAAGTAAACCCTAACTAACTTTTAAATCCTTTTAATTGGATTCTTCCCATATGTGACCCATATGACTTACTAACCCTTAAACAAGTTTGTCTTTTGCCTACTAAGTTTCCACCACTACACTAACGATCAATATATAGCCCAAAGATGGACAAGACAGATCTAGCATGCATAACTTCATAGAAAGACCTAAATCATACACACAAACTCATTCAATGATCAATACATATCATATATATTACACAATCACAAGTTCGTCAACAAATCTTACTAAAAACATACTTTCATAACAAAATCATCCAATCTTCACATAGTATTAAGATTCATCCTAACCTAACTGGCTATAGAGCGGTTAGCTACTCACAGAAATAACTTTAACACAAAAATTCATCGAATACATAATCAGATCTAGAAGAAAATGATAATACCAAGAGTCTAACTCAGTAAGGATCGATATCTCGCCCTTCTGTACGCTACTCTTCCTTGAATCCTCTTCCCGTTGATGTTCTGTTGAATCTTCCTCCTTGTTCCAACCCTTTTTTTCGCTGTTCTTGACTGCTGATTTCGCAACTTAGGGTTTAATCAACATCTCTTTCTCTTTATACGGTCCGGGTTCAATCCAGTACACTTCCTTTCGGGTACTGCTCGTAACTTTGACACGTCAATATTCGTTACCCATTTTTTTGATTTCCTAGTAAAAGAATGTACATACAAGATATATTCAATTTTCAATAGTTGTAACCCAAGAAAATTACCAACAAGGATACTTAATTTCACACTTTTTTTAAATGCAATATTCCAATTTTGTTAAATACCGACATTTATATTTTATATTATATTTTCTTTTAAATCATTCGTCATTAATAACCAATCGTCACCGTTAACGGATATTTAAAAAATCCTGCGACAAAAACCCTTAAAAAGGAAAAAGAAGATTCTTGTTCATTCAAACCGACATAAAAACCCAGACCGATCGCTTCGTTATATCATGTATCATCGTTAACAGTAACTTTAATACAACCGAACAAAAATAATCATCAGCAAGTACAATTTTTATTTACAACACCAAAAAATATATTATTACTTTGTTATACCATTCATCATCATTAACATATACGTAACTGCGATACGAAAACAGTAAAACAGAAAAAAGGTATCTTTCACACACACCGACGACATATCATTTACTTTGTAACATCATGTATCATTGTTAACAACAATTCAGCCGCACAAAAATATTATCAGTCATCGTTAACGGATATTTAAAAACCGCGCCACAAAATTAGTTAAAAAAGAAGAATAACAATCTTTCTACATATAACAAAAACTTATTTTTGAAAATCAAGAAACAAATCTACAAAAGAATAACAATTATTTTCGGCCTAAATCACATAATATAAATTTATTTATTCACCAAAAAAAGTTCAAAACCACACCCCATTTAGGCTAAAATTACCCTAACACCCCACCATCCCGAAAACAACAATTCTTTTCTTCGAGTCGGGCATATATATGCACCACCGATCCTCAACTCTATTTCTACGAAACACCCATTTCAGCTTTTTACATAAATTGTATAAATTTCAGTGCTTTTCTGCTTGGGGCGTTGATGATTGTCAATCTTGGGTCACTTCTCTACAGCCATTATAGCTCTTTAAAACAGGTCTGATTGCTGCTTCTTTAGTTAACAATCGTAAATTCATTTGCTTTATGTTGTTTTATATATGTATGTATAGGTCATTTGTATGTTACATAATGCAGAATTGTTGAATTGATAGGGGTTTTGATTGGGAATTTGGAAGCAAGTTTTAATTTTGTGAATTGGGTTGTGGGATTTTGAGGTTTTTGTGTTTGGATATGTGGGTGTGTTTTGGTTTGATTGGTGTTTGATAAATGGAATGTGAGGGTAAAGATTTTGGATCAAATCAAGAATTGGTGCAAATTGGGTTAGGGTTTGATGTGAATTGTGGTGTTGGGAAAACTAGGGTTGAGAAGATGGATGTGGAGAAAGTGGTGAAAAAGAAAAGATCTGCGGAAGTTAAAATCGGGTTTGAGGTGGATGACGATGAGCCGATTGGATCGTTGTTTAAGGTTAAGAGTAGACGGAACCCGAAGAAGGTTAAAGTGGAAAGTGATGGCGGTTTACAAGATCAGGAGTTGGGTGGGTTGGACGATACGTTGGCTGCGTTTAGGAAGAAGTTGAAGGGGCCGAAGAAGGAATCGAGGGTTGGTACAAGAAAAGGGGCGGATTTAGATGCTGATGTGGCGAAAGAACCGTGTGCGTTTGAAGGTGGAGTTGATGAGAGCGTCAAGAAAGAGTCGAAAAACAGTGGTAAACCGAAACGCAAAAAGTCGGTGAAGAAGAAGGTGATCGACGAGAGTTTGACAAATAACGATAAAGAGGGTGATTTGGAGCTTAAAGGGTTAAAAAACAGCGGTAAAGAGAAAAACAAGAGGTCCAAAAGTAAGTCAATGAAGAAGAAGACATCGGGTGAGAATTTGACGCAAAACAATCATGAACCGTCTTCGGATGATCATCTAGAAGATTCCCTATCGGCGTTTCTGCTCAAGGCACAATCTGGCTCGGTTCAGAAAGCTAAAAAGGCGTCGAAACTTAAGCAAGTTAAAACGGCTCAAGGTTGTATTGATGGAGTGGAACGAAAGCCGAATGATCGAGTCACTGTTGAGGTTGTCGAAGATGAAAGATTAACAGAACACCCGAGTAAAGATTCGATTAGAAATGATGTTGTTAAGGATGATTTAGATCATTCATCCTCTGAAATAGCAAAGTTGACCCATGATGTTTCTGAGATTGAAGTTCATGAAGAAAAGATGGACCCCACCTGCCCTATACCCGAGAGCGCACCAATTGTAGGGTTCATAACTAGCCCCGTATCAACCGCAGACCAGAAAATTTCCTCAAGCTTGTTAGTTCAAAACGAGACTATGGACCAGGGTTCGAACCCCGTTGGTGGGGTTGTCTCGGACCAGTTTCAAAACGGTTCACGTAGTACGCAACCGCATTCACATAAGGAAGTCACTTCCAGCGACTGCGACAGTCCAAATCACGAAATTGTTTCGGTTGCTTCACAAAAGGAGAACGCATCAACATCAGACGGCGAATGCAATAAATCTGCAGATGAAAACGAAGCTTACGCAAGTGAAACCGGATCTATGCTCGATCATCGCGAACCAAAATCCAATAAAACGTCAGCTGGCAAGCGGATCGCGAGACAGGCTAAACGACACAGGCATGATGACATGGCGTACGAGGGTGATGCTGACTGGGAGACACTGATTTACGAACAGAATTTTCTGGTAAACCATCAAGATAGTGATAAGGTCCAGTCAGTTAAAACAAAGGGAAAACTAGATTTCTTGCAAACGATTGCTATGGAGACAGAAAGTGGAGGGGTGGCAGCTGTTTCGGTCGGACTGAAAGCTCGTTCTGCGGGCCCCGTTGAGAAGATGAAGTTTAAGGAGTTACTGAAACGTAAAGGCGGGCTACAAGAGTACATCGAGTGCAGGTGCGTATCTATAAATCTGGTATTTAAATTCTTTTGCAGTTCATGCTTTTAGTAATTACGTTACGCTCGCTTCAGGAATCATATTTTACATCTTTGGAATACGGATGTAACGCGCATATTACCGCTGTCGGAATGTGGAATATCTGATGCTAACGTTGAAGACGAGCACCCACAGGCTTCTTTGATTAGGGACGTCTACGCGTTTCTGGATCAATACGTGAGTTTTGTAAATTACTTTACTCATTAAAATTTGGAAAAATTACAAGTTTTGTCCTTTATCTTTATACCACTTTTCAGGCGGTGTCCTTTTTAACGAATGTTGACAGGCGGTGTCCTTTACTAGGTATTTTGTTGCAAGTTTAGTCCTTTACACCCAACCCAGTTAAAAAACCCTGTTAATTGTCGGGTGTAAAGGACTAAACTTGCAATAAAATACCTAGGTAAAGGACTAAACTTGCAACAAAATACCTAGTAAAGGACACCGCCTGTCAACAATTAACAGGGTTTTTTAACTGGGTTGGCTGTAAAGGACTAAACTTGCAACAAAATACCTAGTAAAGGACACCGTCTGTCAACATTCGTTAAAAAGGACACCGCCTGAAAAGTGGTATAAAGATAAAGGACAAAACTTGTAATTTTTCCTTAAAATTTTACGTATGGTTCAGTTTCTAACAAGTAATTTTAACAGAGTTACATAAACTTTGGAGTTGCTTCTAACAAGAAGATATCAGACGGTGGTGCGAAGCCCAATTTCAGGCTTTCCGGAGACGAGAACGATGGAAGAAAATCTGGAGCCCCGGTTACCGATTTGGATGACGGGGTTTCCTTTATTCTCGGTAAAACGAAAAATTACGATAACTTGACAGATGACATTGATACAGCTAAAGAAGCTTTAGATGCGATTGTTAAAAAAGATAAGGATGCTGAGGCGTTGGATTTACCACACGAATGCCCAGAAAATAATTGCGATAGTGGAAAATCACCAAACCGTCAGGTAGAAGATTCGGTTGATCAAAAGGAGCCGACTGTTTGTATGCAGTGTGACGATTCAGAAACACGAAAGAAAATCATAATAATTGGAGCGGGTCCCGCTGGATTAACCGCTGCCCGACACTTGAACCGTCAGGGTTTCCATGTGACCGTGTTAGAGGCTCGTGATAGAATCGGGGGTCGGGTTTATACCGACCATTCGTCTCTTTCGGTGCCGGTAGATCTCGGGGCTAGCATCATCACCGGTGTTGAGGCTGATGTCACGTCTCAACGAAGGCCCGACCCGTCTTCGTTAATTTGCGCACAATTGGGCCTTGAGTTGACCGTTTTGGACAGTGACTGTCCTCTTTACGATACTGTCACGGGTCAAAAAGTTTCTCCAGATTTGGATGAAGCGTTGGAGGCTGAATACAATAGCTTACTTGATGACATGCAGTTGGTTGTAGCCCAAAAGGGCGATCGTGCAATGCAAATGTCCCTTGAAGAGGGTTTAGAATACGGGCTTACGATCCGGCGGGTCGGAACCGCTAAAACGGATTCCGGAAATGAGATATTAAGTCCCCTTGAACGGAGAGTCATGGATTGGCATCTCGCTCATTTGGAATACGGTTGTGCTGCTTCACTACAGCACGTATCTCTTCCGTATTGGAATCAAGATGACGTTTATGGCGGATTCGGTGGAGCCCACTGTATGATCAAAGGTGGTTATAGTGCGGTTGTTGATTCGCTTAAAGAAGGACTACATACCCACCTCAATCATATGGTTACCGATGTTTGCTATCAGCAAGAAGATGAATCACAAAAGAAAGTTAAAGTTTTTACGAAAAACGGTAAGGTTTTCACGGGAGATGCGGTTTTAATCACGGTCCCACTTGGGTGTTTAAAAGCCGAAACGATAAAGTTTTCTCCGTCATTACCCGAATGGAAGAATTCTTCTATTGAACGTCTCGGTTTTGGTGTTCTTAACAAAGTTGTCTTGGAATTCTCCGAAGTGTTTTGGGATGAGTCTATTGATTACTTTGGAGCTACGGCAGAAGAAACCGATCAACGGGGGTGGTGTTTTATGTTTTGGAACGTGAAAAAAACAGTTAACGCACCCGTGCTTATAGCGTTAGTGGTCGGGAAAGCGGCAATCAACGGCCAAGATTTATCCCCGTCTGATCATGTAAACCACGCGTTAGTGGTGCTTCGGAAGCTTTTCGGTGAGGCTGCAGTACATGATCCGGTTGCATCGGTGGTGACAGACTGGGGACGTGACCCGTTTAGCTACGGTGCTTATTCTTACGTTGCGGTTGGGGCATCTGGTGAAGATTATGACGCATTGGGTCGGCCCGTTAATAACTGTCTATTCTTTGCGGGTGAAGCCACGTGTAAAGAGCATCCCGATACGGTCGGTGGGGCAATGATGAGCGGGTTACGGGAAGCGGTTCGTATAGTCGATATATTAACTACAGGAAACGATTTTACAGCAGAAGTAGAAGCAATTGCTGCTGCAAAGAGACATTCTGACACTGAACGGAGTGAAGTTCGGGACATTATTAGAAGACTTGACGGAATCGAACTCACAGATGGTCTTAAACACACGTTGTTACAGAATATGTTTATTAACGCAAAGAGTAGAGCCGGACGGTTGCATCTTGCTAAAGAGCTATTGAATCTTCCTCCGGATGTTCTTAAATCGTTTGCCGGAACTAAAGAAGGGCTCGGCATTCTCAACTCATGGATATTGGTAAGCCCTAAATTAAAAAAAAAAAAAAATCTAAAATGAAAACTATCCTGCTTTCGTATATTCGTATTTTAGAAACTCATTAGGTCACTTTGTAACAGGATTCAATGGGGAAGAACGGGACTCAACTGTTGCGTCAATGTGTTCGTCTTCTTGTGCTTGTATCTACCGATCTACTTGCAGTTCGTCTCTCAGGTATATTTCATATGACTTGATCAAATATTTGATATTTTATTATTAATTAAAACAACGAATGGATTAGTCCAAGCGTTATGTGATGTGTTAACCGTATGAAAACGCGTGTTTCGACGTATCTAATTGAACTCAGTGTAACCTATATAAGCATTGCGATTGGATCAAAATGTAAAGTTAATCGAATTTATATCGTACAATGATAACGTATTATATGTGCCCCGACTCATACATAGAAAACGTAACGAGTATAAAGGAAAAACTGACACGTGTAGTCAAAAGGGATTAATTAGAGCTTTTAAAAAAGGAAAAAAAAAGAAACTTCAATTTGACTCCACTGGATTCGGAACAAAATTTACGAAATATACATAAAATAAGCACGAAAACGTATTATATATGACCTTGGGTTATATTAAAATTAGTAAAAAGTTTAATAGGTTAAAAACGTATGGTATCATAGTTGTTAATAGCGAATAGCGACAAACAGCGACAAGGGACCTATATGCTACATAGCGAATAGCGACAAATAGAGACCACTATTTTATAAATGGCGATACACTAGAAAAAGAATTTTGAAAATTATTATATGTATATTATATCAAAATACATTGGTATATATGCTATTTTACATGTATATTTAACAAAAACCTATAAATCCAGCTATTTTATAGCTATATCTAATTTCTATTTACATCAAAAAAAAAAAAGCCTAACTGTCGCTATTCACGCTATTGGTCGCTTACATCAAAAAAAAAAAAAAAAAAAACCTAACTGTCGCTATTCACGCTATTGGTCGCTATGTCCCAGATAGCGACACTTGGTCGCCTCGCTACATAGCGCGCTATAGCGGTCGCTACAGCCGCTATTGACAAATGACAACTATGTATGGTATAGGGGTAAAGTTGGAACAATAGAAACTGGAGGGGTTAATTTGTAAAATGTAGTAGTAGCCTAGGGACTTTTTGAAAGTTGGTAACAAAGCAAGGAGGTAAACATGAAATTTGAAAAAGTTGGGGGGGTAAAAGAGGAATGTCCACTGACAGTCCTCATTAAGATTATATAAATTGGTGTATACATGATCAAATTATGCTGTTAAATATGAATGTAGGTATTGGGAAAACTGTGAAAGAGAAGGTTTGTGTGCATACTAGTCGAGATATACGCGCTATAGCAAGCCAGCTTGTTAGCGTATGGGTTGAGATATTTAGAAAGGAGAAGGCTGCTAACGGCGGGTCGAAATTATTACGGCAATCGAGTGCTGCAGATGCTTCCAAAAGTAAATCTCATTTAGCTTCCGGGAAACCGCCACTCCGTGCGCATCATGCTTCATCGGATAACCGAGCCGTGAAGGGCGTATCTGTAAATACACACAATCGAAAATCTGTAACGAAGCCTGAACATAAACCGTCTAGCTCTCAGGGTTCAGCGGGAAAACAAAACTATAGGGAGGAAGATTTTAAAGACATACCGCTTTCTGAAGAGGAACAAGCTGCTATTGATGCTGCAGAAGCCGCGCGTGCTGCTGCTATTGCAGCTGCTGAGGTATGTTATTCTTTGTAATTTCATTTTTCTCTTAAAATAATCGAAGACTAAATGCTGAAATTAGGCCTGTAAACGAACCGAACGTTCACTGTTCGTGAACTTGTTCGGCGGGAAGTTCGATTATTTAATAAACGAACGAACATGAACACACGTTTTGTTCGTTTATGTTCGTGAACGACATTCGTTCATTTATGTTTGTTGATTTACCTTTGTTTATGTTCATTCGTTTATGTTCGTTTTAATTTAAATACATAAATATTACACATAAAAGGAAGTAAGGAACTTTCTAACTACTTATATATATAGGGTAAAGTTCTTGTACAAATAATCTTAACATACTAAACATACAAATTGAAGGAAAACTCAAAAAGACAAGGTGGCATTTTTGTAATTATCAATAACTATCAAAGTTACTCTACAAATATACCTAAAAAAACCTAACCACTCCCCCCACCCCCAAAAAAAACCTAACCCCCCCCCCCCACCCCCCAAAAACCTAAAAAAACCTAACCCCCCCCCCCCCCCCCACCACCCAAGCTAAAATGCTAAAAACTAAACGCCCCAAAAAACCTAAAAAAAAACTAAAAAAATAAAAAAAAACACACAAATTATTTTATTTTATTTTTTTAACATTTTTTATTAAAAAATCGCTACTTTTAGTAGCAGCCAAAAAAAATATATATATATATATATTTTTTTTTGCTAACGAAATGTAGCGATTTTTTAATAAAAATGTTAAAAAAAAAATTGTGTTTTTTTAGGTATTTTTGGTTGTAACTTTGATAGTTGGTGGTAATTACAAAAATGCCACCTTGTCTTTTTGGGTTTTCCTTCAATTTGTATGTTTAGTATGTTAAGATTATTTGTATTTGATCTTTGAGTAAGGTTAACATACAAAAAGCCTTATCATACATCACGTAGGAGACAATGGTAACCGTTGGATCAGGGGTATAATCACGCATGGGACCACATAATCACGCATGGGACCACATAATCACGCATGAGACTATAATCACGCACGTTCTATGATAATAACGCACGTTATATTTTTTGTCATGTATGTTAATGTAGGTTAAGCCTTGAAGTACATTATACTTTCTCTTTGATCTTTTGCCTATATATATAACTAATTGGTAATTGGGCTTTCTGGAAATAAAAGTAAGTTTTTTCAATGTAATTTATCGTAATTAATTACTAATTTATATAAAAAACATACTTTATGTCTTTTATGTTTCTTCAATTATGTTCATTTGTGGTGTTTATTGTTTGTTAAATTATGTTCGTTTACGTTCGTGAACTGTTCGTTTAGGTTTTAAAGGAACGAACATAAACGAACACGAACATGCCCATCTTCTTAATAAACGAACATGAACAAAAAAATGTGTCCGATTATGTGTTGGTGTTGGTGTTCGGTTAAAGTTAAATGAACGAACACGAACATGCCTTTGTTCGTGTTCGTTCGGTTCATTTACAGGCCTAGCTGAAATTGGCAATTTGTTTATAAATATACAGGCGTACGCATCATCTGGTGCCAAATGCAGCACACCGTTGCAGCTTCCAAAGATACCGTCTTTTCACAAATTTGCCAGACGGGAGCAATACGCACAAATGGACGAATCCGAGTTCCGGAAGAAGTGGGCTGGCGGCGTTACAGGGCGGCAAGATTGCTTATCTGAAATAGATTCTAGAAACTGCAGAGTAAGAGACTGGTCAGTAGACTTTTCCGCTGCCGGAGTCAACATCGAGAGTTCCAAAATATCCGTCGATAACCATTCACAACGAAGCAACTCGAATGAAAACGCAGGCCCAGTGAGTTACAAAGAGCATTCGGGTGAAAGTACGGGTGTTGACAAGAGCATATTTACAAAAGCATGGGTTGATAGTGCCGGTAGTGAAGGGATAAAAGACCATAGTGCTATTGAACGATGGCAGTCTCAAGCTGCAGCGGCTGATTCCGAATTCTATCATAGGAGTATGCATGCGATGGACGAAGAGTATTCGAATATGAATCTAAAGCCGTCAAATCGCAGGCATGACGCGTTGGCAAACGAGAGCTCTGCTTCGCAAGTTACGGTGAACCGGGAGTTGATCGGTAACCAGCCTCGAGGTGTAGACAAAATTAAACAAGCTGTTGTTGATTATGTGGCGTCACTTCTTATGCCTCTTTATAAAGCGAGAAAAGTTGATAAAGAAAGTTATAAGTCGATAATGAAGAAAACAGCCACCAAGGTCAGTTGTATCTCTCTTTTATCTTTTTTTTTTTTTTTTTTTTTTTTTGTAAATTGGAATATAAAATACGAGAACAATTGGGAATTTACTGTTAAACCGAAAACGGTATTGAAAAAATGCCCACAAAATTGGTGATTTCAGGTTATGGAGCAGACTACTGACGCAGAGAAAGCGATGGCCGTATATGAATTTCTTGATTATAAGCGCAAAAACAAGGTGTGCGTTTGTATGTTTTTCGTTTAACTTACTCGAGTTTAGATACATTATAATATTGTCATATATTCGGTTTCCTAGCGTACATTTTTTTATGTACAGTTACTTAAAAGGACTAATATCTTTGTGCAGATACGAGCCTTCGTGGACATGTTAATCGACAGGCACTTGGCTATGAAGACAGATGCGAAATCTGGATGTTCCTGAAGACCTGGATTCAATTGCTTAAAAAAATTTAAAACAAAAAAAATAAAAATAAAAAAATAGATGAAGAAGATGACCACAAGAGACCATCAATTATGGAAGTCTTCCTTGACTTTTGGTATGGGTTTTGTTTTTTTTTTTTTTTTTTTTTTTTTTTTTTTTTTTTTTTACAATTGAGAATTGTAATTTAGTTAGGAAGTGAAAACCCATTTCTGTCCTTTCTTGAAATCTGTACAGGTTAGGTTAGACCTTGTGGCAACAAAGATTATACAAGACAGTTTTCTTTCGAAACAAATTCCCATTTCGTTTCTTTCTTTTCTTTTTTTTTAGTGGTTCATTTTTTCAAGTTTGCGAGTTTGCTAAAAGCACGAGACTTGAAACCTTTTTGGGTCACCCTTGTTTCTGTCTATTTGTTTCTTCCTTTCCGTTCGCTTCTGCATAAATGTATCGGTGTTTGAGTACCAAGAAGCTGTTCTTGACTGTCCAAGGAAGTGGTACATAGAAATATCAGAAAGTTGCTGCGGAGGTTTGTTTGCGTTCATGATGAAATTGCTAGAAATGTGGTACCGGTGTTTGAGGTTATGTTTTCATGTGCTTACTTGCTGGTTTAATGAGTTTTGGCAGGAGGAGAAACATGAAACATGGAAGTCGTATGGAACTCGGCCTTCAGTTTGGTTTATGTATGACCGTATCCTTTGGTTTAATCGTTTGAGTGTGTTTGGGAGCATGGGTTTAAGGTTCTCAATTGGAGCCTAAGCTTACATGCCTCAAATTTTTATATTCACTTAATTTAAATTAAGCTATACCATAATATCATGTTTGAGGGTGTGTTTGGGTGTTGGGATAACTAGGGATCATTGCACTGTCATATCATAACAGGTTGTCTAATTGGAGCGCGACCTAAGGCTCAAACCTTTGCGCCTCATGTGACCTTCTGACGAACAGTGTACAAAAGGCGTAGGTGAGACACTTTTTAGGGTAAAAATTCACCTGAGGTGTGCGCCTTTTGTACATGGCTTGTTTTTGTGCAGCCGAGTGTTGTTCAACAAGCTTTATTATGTTAGGCTTTATTATGTTGTACATTTATGTTTTCTTTTTTCATTTTAAGACGTACATAAAGCTTAATTATAGGTAAATCATAGGTAGAGGATTCTAAAAACCTATGTGATATATTAAATAAATTATATAATCAGTTTGTGCCTTCCGTATGAAAAGCTCACTGCTTTTGTGTTTGCGTCTTGGTTTTAGACCTCGTCGCTTTTGTGTGCTTTCCGCTTTTTTAAACCAAGACATTAAGAAACAAATAGTTTAAACATATCGAAAAATAGTTATACATTAGTACATTATTTTGTTTATTTTAAATTTTTTAACATATAACAGCTTTGCTAATTTTTCTATTAGTTTTTTTAAGAGAGAAATTGATGTGAATCAGTAAGATAATAGTCAATTGGGCCATACCTTGATAGATTTATATAAAGAAGCGTCGTCTAATAAGCAATTAGGCCATTCCTTGATAGCTTTATATAACGGACCGTTGTTTAATAATCAATTGGGCTATCCCTTGATATACTATTTATTTGAATCATCACTACATTGAATAAAAAAGTTAATTGAATTTTTTTTGGTAATGTTTCATTTGAATAGTCTCATTAAGTGGAAAATAAACTTATTCTTTTAACATAATATTTGATGAATTATTTATATTTTGTATGCTATATAGTTGGACTTATTTTTTGATTTATATCATCCTGAAATTTATATATTTTACGTACTTTAACATTGTATAATAATAATGAAATATATGTAATTTATCATTTAATTTTTATGTAGTTAAAAACAAAAATTTAGAATGGTATTTTTTTTGGAAATCCTAACGGCTATAATTTAACAAACTAACTGGTATACCGGATACTCACAGGTACGCTGGTACCCAACAAGTATTGAGCTAATTGTGGGACACGGTTGTATGCGCATATAATGTATATATGTATGGGTGCTCGGGGGGAAAAAGTGAAAGTGCACTAATTTTAACGTTATTTTACTAATTTTGTGAAAATAACGTTAAAAGAGGGGGGTGGTTAATCATACACCATGTGGTGGCGTTGATAGCCGAAAGACAAAGGGGTACATGCACTAATCGGCAGTTATCTCAATTGCTGAGTGTTATGTGTCTTATGTACAAGGCTTGATGCAAAACTACTATCGAGCTGGAGGTCTCACTGGAAGCAGTCTATCTATTCCAACGGGGTAGAGGTAAGACTGTCTACATCTTACCCTTCTCAGACCTTACCTTAGCTTTGCTATTGGTGGGATTTAGTGAGTATGATGATGATGATGATTATGAGATTGAGATTATCAATGTACATCTCATTGCCATCATGGTAGATATACGTGTATTATGCAAACGATATTATATGCATATAAAAAGTGGATTGTGAGAGGGATGTTTTTGGATGTTTGGTGTTGTGGGAAAAATATAAGTTTTTTGAAGGATGTTTGAAATCTCATGTGACATGTGAAGGGGAGGTCCGTGTGAGTTGTGGATGTGCTTAGGTTCATAAATGATGATTTTCGAACAAAGTCTACAAGTTGAGGGACTAAAGTTTAAATAAAGAATAGTCCAGGGGTATTTTTCCATCAGATATCCACGTCCCCTATAAATACCACCATCTCTTCTTCTTCTCTGTTGATGAGTTTAGATACATACATCCAGAAAGCATAACCCTCATCAGATCCGATCAACTTTTCGTCAGATCTGCAATCATCATGTCTTCAACATTCTCCGGCGATGAGACGGCTCCGTTCTTTGGCTTTCTCGGTGCCGCAGCTGCTCTAGTTTTCTCCTGTAAGTTCATCCAATCATTTCGATGCATTCAATTCGTCAATTCATCGATCTAAAATCGAGATCGATTTGGAAAGATCTTTTTTCTTACATCGATCTTGTAGCGTAGGTTTGAAAGTTATTTGATTGTTCTGTTTTAGGATAGATTTGGATTTGGAAAACCTAACAGAGAAACACGATCTATGAGACTGTGATTTGTTGAATTCTACTCGTTAGTCATTATTTTTTAGGCTTGTAAACGATCAGATCGTTTAGTTAATCGTTTAGTGAACTGTTTGTGCACGTTCGGCTGAATGTTCATTTAGAGCACAATTTATTTTTGTGTGTATAGTTAAATGAACAAACATATTACACATGTCGTGTTTGTGAACGTCTGCTTACGTACGTTGGTTTACGCTCGTTTATGTTTGTTTTGTTTTTAATTGGTTATTGCTCGGTTATGTTTGTTCATTTATGTTAGTTTGTTTACGTTCATGAACAGTTCGTTTATACTATTAACAAACGAACATAAACGAACACTAACACGAACACACTTGCTTTTTTAACGAACAAATAAAAATAAGAGACCTTGTTTGTTTAATTGTTTGTGTTGGGTCGTTTGGTGTGTTTACAATTGCAAGCCTATTATTTATGTAGGCATGGGGGCGGCATATGGGACGGCCAAGAGTGGTGTTGGAGTGGCGTCAATGGGAGTGATGAGGCCGGAATTGGTGATGAAGTCGATTGTGCCCGTGGTTATGGCTGGAGTGTTAGGTATCTACGGGTTGATCATAGCAGTTATTATCAGTACCGGGATTAACCCCAAGGCCAAATCTTATTATCTCTTTGATGGATACGCTCATCTTTCTTCCGGTCTTGCTTGTGGCCTTGCTGGTCTTTCGGCTGGCATGGCCATTGGAATCGTTGGTGATGCTGGTGTCAGGTAAATTAATTTAATCTCTTGAAATCTGCTTATGAGTATTTCATTGTTATCAAGTTAGCTATGAAATGTTGATGATTCTGATTTGTGTTACAGGGCCAATGCACAACAACCAAAACTATTTGTTGGGATGATCCTGATTCTCATTTTTGCGGAAGCTCTGGCTCTCTATGGTCTAATCGTTGGCATCATCCTTTCTTCTCGTGCGGGTCAGTCCCGAGCCGACTAGAAGAGCAGCGGTCTTGGTGGACTATCCTGTCTCTGTGGTGGTGTCTGTTGAGTTGCAGACATGATCAATTCTTTGGTGGTGATGATACCTTGGCCTATGGCTACGCTCTTCCAGTAGGTTTTAGACCAAGCTCTAGCTCTCATTTATAATAAATTCACCTCTTTTATTGTATACTGGATAATTATTTTTGCACATTTTCTCCACATTTGTTGGTAACTATTTATTTTATGGTCAAGAACTCAGTTTCATACTTTCATCACATGTATGATACCCAACAAACGTGACGCGGCTTTTTTGGTTCTCGTATTCGAATTCTACTTGTATGATTATATTTAGAAAACAAATAATTATTTTCACCTTTGCTGGTAATGTTTACAAGACCCCTACAGATCTTGTAAGAGATAATAACTTGAGTAGCATTTGTACCTGTATGTTCGAACGTGTTATACATGTATAGTTTTGTTAGAACAAAGATACGTAAATCAACTTTTGGTCGTGTATCTGCTTTTTATATATCTAAACTTCAATAATGGTAAGGGGGAAGTACTCTGCGGCACAACGTTTGTATAGGGTGTATAAAACGTTATGATCCATGATGAACGACTAACAAAAACACCAGAGACACTGAAACCGTGATGAATTTGATTCTGATTTACTACAACAATTTTACCATAAGTTACAATGTTTGACCGGTTTTATGTGCTCTTCTGTAGCAATATAGCATGAAGACCGATATCGAGGGCCTAAAGTCCTAACATGCCAAAGTCGATGCAAACATGAGCTCAAATTTCAAACTCGAGCAACGCGAAAAAAGAAACATGAAAAAGAACTTACTTTAGTATGGTGAATGAATGTTACAAATTACTGATTGTATAGGTAAAGATGTGTAACAGAAGCATACAAAACTGAACATAGTAGAAAATAAAAAATGAATCACAATATTTCAAAAGGCAGTGTTTCTTGTCGCTCTTGATATTGAAGTTGGCGGTTGGCCCATCATTAGAAGTTTGTGGTGGACATGTACAAACAAGCTTTAGACTAAACTCAGTACAGCTTCAAAGAATAAGAGCAAAATGAATGAAATTATATTTGCTTTCATGAAGGTCTTTGGTTTGAATCAAGTCGGAAATCGCAGGGTGAAAGTTGAAACGAATTTTTTGAACGTAATGCTGAAGCAGAATGATAAAAGTGGATCTAGATGTAATAGATATGATATTTAAGAGCAATTAAAATGCCTGATTCTTGCAAGATTTATGTAAAAGCCGGTTTAAAATGTATACTATTTTGAGTTTATAACCAAATCGGCCATTTAAAAATATTTCTTTTTTGTTTTGTTTTAGGGATTGAAGAAACACCAAGTCTAAACTGTCGGGTTTATCCTTATGGGAATGGTCTTGTCACAATAGGTCAATCCTTTATCTTTCCTCGATTAATGGTTGAAGTATAATTTGCAAAACAATGACGCGTTATAAGGAGAGGTTAGGGGTTCTCCTTGTAACCACCCTCCGGTGTGAGAATAAGTATCGTTTAAGAACAAAAAATGAGTGTGTGTTAAGAGTGAGAGAGCGAGAGAGCCAAGCTTTAAACCTGTGGTTGAAGGTTGGTAACTTGGTATTTATAGCTGAAGAGTAGGGAGAAGAAGATGGGCTGATGGGCCTTGGGCCAGACGTTGTCATCAAGGAATTTCCAGTTTGTCTCCTCTAACATGACCGTTAGTGTTTGCAGAGGATTGGGACGTTGGCGCACGGTGATTGGAGCCATGTGGCATAACGGTTGTCCTTGTTGTCAAGTCTGTCATCAGCTGTGAGTGGAGATCATGGAGCCACAACCTAATTGGTTACACGTCACTGTTCTTTTGTACTTCTTGTCTCCTGCACAATTGATCATTGTGGGAGTTGTCTGGGCAAAGCCTGGCGCACACTGATTGCCTGCAACACCTATCATCTGTACTATTTATACTTGTATTAGCTGTCACTGTGTTGCGTGCGCCGATAAGAGCTTGCGTGCATGCTCTGATGACAGCTGAGTGTTGTTTTGTTAAATCTGAATATGACCCTCTGTGCGTATATCTTGTAACGCCATGCACATGATTTAAGGTCATAACTTTTAGGGATATTGGATATTAGTTATACTCATTAACCATTATTAACATTTTTTAAAATTAGGCTTTAACAAAATAAAAAATTGAATCAAAACTATCAAACCGTTGTTGAATATTTTTAATTGATTATCACAAACACTCATACACATGTATAAAAGCGTGAAACGATTTTTGTTTATATTTATTAGTCATATAAACTTTAAGAATTAATTAAAGTAGTTGCTCGTGACCAAGAAGAAGGGGATTCTGCCTGCCATCTCACCAGCCCTTTTGTCACTACATCCCCCGTTTGCCAAAACACATTGAGATTGGAATCTTTTTACCATATACACATAAACAAGTCAATAAAATGCTCAATCGAGTTTTTTAAAATGATAATAATAAATTTAAAGCTAAAATAAAAATAACAAAATGCTTTGGGTCTGTTGTTTATAACCGGACTCTGACGTGAAAATGGGTATTAAAGTAGTTGGAGTGTTAACTGAGAATTTAATGTGTATAACCACTGATGGTGGATGAATGGTTGGTTGATTGGTAGGGATGGAAATCGAATATGAACTCGACAGGTAAACGTGAAACCTGGCATATTTGGGATGAGTTTGGGTCAGGTAATCGGGTATGGGACTGGGTTTGGGATTTGTTATTATATTTTTCGCGGGTTTGGGATAAGGTGATATACCCGTTTACCTGATTCAATTACCCGATAAACTGTACTTGTTTATCCGATTGTATGCCCGGTATAGTTTCTTTTTTTAAGTATGTTTTCATATGATATATCAATTATTGGCATAGACTATTTTTCAGTGCTTGATCTAGGATTCGCGCCAAGCCGTAACGTTTTAGAAATAAGCGGTAACGAAATCGAAAAAACGTCAATTTTTTTCCAAAATTTACACTAATTTTACACTACCGCCGTAACGCCAAGCCGTAGCGGACGCCACCCCTTACTATATGCTATATCCGCCCCTGCTATTTTTGTCATCTATGCATTTTGGTATATTTTTTCATAAACGTTTTCATAAATTATTTATATAAATTCTAGTTATCTAATATATCTTCATAATGATACCCAATGAGTTTTGGTCGGGTATACACATCAGGTAATTTCTTTTTCAAATTAACTGGCTTACTCGAAACCCATAAGTAAACTCGATACCTGACGGGTATTTACCCGATAGAAACCCAACGGGTTTGGGACAAACTTATCTGATCCGGTTTGGAGTTGGGATTACTTAAACTCGTCCCAAACCCGACCCATTGTCATCCCTAATGGTTGGGATGAGCTAGAGTGAAGCTAATCTACTTGTTAAAGGCAGGGGTGTTCATCAGTTCAGTTTATCGTTTATTTGGTTTATCCAGTTTTCAAAATTTTATGCCCCAAACTAAAAACCAAATCAAACCAAATTAGGAATATGCAAACCGAACCAAACCAAATACAATTCGGTTTGGTTTCGGTTAGAAACCAAATAAACAAAATTTAACGAAATTGTACTTAAGTACTTTTTTTTACTAATTTATATCTATGTTTGTGTCTAACTTCCGAACATCAAATCAGCAACTAATTTAAACCTAACAATATATAAATAAAAGACATAGCAAAATAAAACAAACTTATCCATAAAATAGTCTACACACAACCACAAAGTTAAAACTTCAAAACATAGATCATAGAAACTATAAATAGTCAACAAGTCTAATGACACAAAATATAAAGTGTTATTGGGTTTTAATAATCCTAAGTTTCACTAGTTGGCCGATAATAATCTCAACTTTAAAATTCCCTTCAATAATCCCAACTTGTAAAAGTTTGGCCGTCATTGATCCTTTTCTAACATAGATGCACTTAAATCAAATAAGGAGTCTCTAGGTGTAATCGAATCTATTGAGGAGACCAAATTCTTATATGTTTGAAAATGATCAATGGCGGCCAAAGTTTTATAAGTTGGGATTGTTGGAGAGAATTTTTAAAGTTTGGATTATTATCGGCCAACTGGTGAAACTTAGGATTATTAAAATCCAATAACCCAAATATAAATAATCTTCAAACCATGGGGATACATATACTTAGATATTAGATTTAGTATTTTTGGCTAATAAATTGCATATAATTTATTAAACATTATTATTTTTATTTAATAATTAATTAAAGTAACGGTTTATTCGATTATCCGAATAAATCAAATAAAAAAATGTGGATCCAAAAACCATATTCACAATTCAGTTTCGGTTAGAAACCAAACCAAAAACTGAATTCTTTATTTAGATCGGTTTATTTGGTTACGGTTATGGTTCGGTTTACGGTTTTTATTTAGTTACGGTTTTATCTGAACACCTAGTTAAAGGCACATTATCCATATATTATCCATATATTATTATTATTATTATTATTAATTAATTAATTATTAATTATCCAACGAATTGAACAGTAACTTTCTTTATAATATTATAGTAACTAGTAGGTTTCCACCCGCGCGTTGCGGCGGGTATGCGATAGGAATCTGATCGGCATCCGTTCTTTTGTTACGCTACCATCACACACTATAGTAAGAAAAGTAAAATAACCAAAAAACAATGTTGTAATACGACCATACAGGTGTCGGTTAGTTGCGACTGTCACATTATGCATAAGTAAAGAGAGAGTCGTATTACCTAGCAATTAGAGCTTGTCCATGTCATATTCAGCTCATATTTATAAATAATTAAAAACTTATCCAAACTAAACAAAAACTAAAGCGGATATCACTTATCGCTCAACAGCTCGAGGGTCGGCTTTTCCATGACAACCATTGCGTCTTCTTCAATCAGATCAACATCCGGCTAACACAGATCCGTAAAGTACACAGCGACTAACGAAATCGCTCAAGAAAACCCAATTTAACTATAGGCCCTGGTGGCGGTCGTTGTTGGTGGTCACAAAGTGGCGATGGGCTTAAGGTATAACTATACTTGTGGTCCACCTCTGCAACAATTGTTACCATAAGCTTTCACATACGTCCCAGAACTACAATTATCATATAACATCTTTTATAAATAAAAGATTTTAAAAATACTTCTCAAGCATAATGATAAATGATGGCATCTGTGTGCTAACCATTGTTGAATAGATCTTCATGTTTTCAACAGATCTTTAGGTAATTAATATATTGGTGATCCTAGAAAGACAAAACATATCATACCTGCATGTCCAACAATATGAAACCTGCAACATCAAACCTGTACCGTCCAAAATCAATACTTTTGATAAAAAATGGTTAAGTTCTAACACATAAATTCTGCCTCATTTAAATTATTTTACCTTCAAACTTAAACACTAAAGAATTATTTAAGTTAACCTTAATGAGTATCCCAAAGGCTGACATGAGGCACTCTTTCCCATCAATTTCATTTTGCAACTCCATAATTATTTGGTGTAGTTGTTAATTTATGCAACAATTCAATAGCCCTGAAACGAATAAAAAAAATTAATGAATTTAGAGGTAAAATACTAAAAGGGGGCATTCAAGTTGCAACCATTACTGGTCAAAGACCAGTTAAGCCAAAAACATTCATACCTCTGTAACATAGAAGTGCCTATATATTCGATCCCGTTCATGGCTTACGCAATAGTCCAATACGCCTGAAAATACGGTTCAAAGAATAAAGATTTAATTAACTTCTACTGATAACCATGGTGATGCAAATATATTACTATATGTAACCATACTACAAATATGTGTAGACAGAAAGATGTAGAAAGATAAATTTCAATTTGCCAATAAATGTCATTCAAGCATAATCACAAACACCTGAAAGACACTCGAAAAAGTAACCACATTCTCATAAACAGACAACATGCATTTACAATTTCAAACCACCCACCATGATTTCTTAAAATGCTGTCACAAATATGTACTTTCTATAATTCTCTAGCATATAATATTAGAAGTAAATGGAGTTAACTTTATGCTTGAAGATCTAAAATTTGTTGTATACCAATGTAAGTATAAGAAGAATGCTATAATCAGTCACTGACATTGAAAATCATATTTATTGAGTAAATAGAAAGGAAAACCTAAATTCCATCAATTATATTAACAAAGAGCGAGAAACATCTAACGGTCCATTACCTGCAGACCCAATTATTGTTCCTCACTTTCTTACACACCAACATCAATAAACCCCATTATAAAAAATGGGAAGCGGAACCCTTAACCACCACCGACCATCATCACCGCCAAGAGGGTGGCCAGCAGGAGACGACGGCTCTGCTCTCTCTACACCGCTAATCTGTCTCTCTCTCTTATTCCTTTCTCTAAAACCTAGTTTCTGTGTTTATACAGCCAAAGAAAAGGGATGGAAGCGGTGGATTATGTTTGTTATTAAATCCCTAAATTGTTTGGTACTTATCATCCAAACACAACGCGACACTAACAAAAAGCAAACATACATCTAATTGACAAAACAAAGCAACGGTCACAGTAGTTAGAGCAGCATCACATACTCGTTAGATGAGTATATATACTAAACTAATTCACAAATCAAGCACAAATTCTAATACCTAAACGAAAAATCGAACCTTATAAAGAACGCGACAGACGGTCAGCAGAGGCATTTTCGTAATTCCCAATCTCCCGTTGGCAACTCCTCCATCTTCTCCCTCCACGCCTATGGCTGGCCATATTTCGGGTTCTGTGACTCACACTGTTATTTTAGGCTTGGGAATCCACCAGAATGTCGAGCGAATCCTGGAAAAAACAGTCGTGACGGTCACCTTCAACCACCACCATGGGTGGCCGGTCGGAGACGTGGCCGGTTTTTCCATCACCGTCGTTCCTCTCTCTCTGTCCATCGTTGCTCTCTCTCTCTCTCTCTTACTACGAAAGAAAATGGAAAATGGAAAATGGAAAATGGGAAGCGGAACCCTTAACCACCACCGCCTTCTACCGTTTGCCGCATGAAAACCACCATACCATCATCACCGCCAAGAGGGTGGCCAGTTGGAGACGACGGCTCCATGGGTTGCCGGTCGGAGACGTGGCTGGTTTTTCCATCAAAGCCGCTCCTCTCTCTCTGTCCATCGCTACTCTCTCTCTCTCTCTTATTCCTCTCTGTAAACCCTAATTTGTGTTCATATAGCCAAAGAAAAGGGGATGGGCAGCAGTGGAGTTTGGTATTAAATCCCTGTGGTGGAGTTTGGTATGAAATCCCAAAACTGCCCTTGGTTACTGTTCAAAGACTTCAATTACTGTTCAAAGACTTCAATTATTAATATGTGTATAATAATATAGTTTTTTAATATTATTTTCTTACAAGTTGAATAAGCTTTGTGTCAACCGGTCCTTATATCAAAAATACATGTATGGTCTGGTTCGTTATCGGTACATGAAGGTAAAAACCGGCAACAACCTTGTACAGAAAACCCCAAAAGTTAGTACCGAAATGATTTTGAAAATCTTTTAGTTCAGGAAATTTGGTACTTCTACCCGGTACCATTTGCTCACCTCTGATCATGGGTACCGTACGAAAACCAACGGTATTGTGCAACTTTTTTTGTTGATTTTCTTCAACTTTTAATGATTTTTTTTTCAGTTTAAGGGGTAGGGATGAGCTCGGTGCCAACCGATATCGATACCGAAAATACCGGTTATGGTACCGGTATATGAAGGTAAAAACCGGTAGGCGCCAAAAGCCGGTACCGAATTTGTACTTAAGATCTTTCGGTTCGGGAAATTCAGTACCGATACCCAGTACCATTTGCTTATCTCTGACCACGGGTTTCATACGAAAAAAATCATCACTATAAAGTTTTTTTTTGTTGATTTTCTATCGGTTATCTTTTAGTATTTTTCTATATCTTTTTTTATTCTTGTCAGCGGTTTCGTGCGCAACGAACTCGTAGTGATTTCAAAACACATGTAAACACATACTAAATAACAAAATAAGATCACCGCAACGCGGTGATCGTGAAAAAACCTAGTGTCTTTAAATAATAAGAGGGTAGAATTTTAATTGTTTAAATCTAAATAAAAAAAGTATTTTATAATAATTGGTGTAAAGTATAACAGAGTAACAATCATTTTTATATTATTGTGAATATTGATAAATATAAAATATTGGATATAGTGTAGTGTGAATCCTTAATCTTTATCTAAAAGAATATTTCATTTATTATATTGTTATATTAGTAGAAAAATTAGAATCAATACTTAAAATTGGACTTTACATGCGTAACAAGTACGAATTAAATATGGTCGTTCTCCCTCTCTTGACATATCAGCCTTTTGGCTTTTTATACATTAAGGACAGTTGATGAAATAATGGTTAACTGGGCAGGATTAACACATTGGTCTCGTCAAGAAGGGTTAATCCCTTCCTCTCGAGGATCATTGGCCGGATTGTTCGTCGGTTGATCTCCTGCACAAGGAAACAAAACGTGACTCGTAACAAGAAGGATAGGGTGGGGGTGCTCCTTGTTACCACTCTCCGGCGTGAGAATCAGTAATTTGCTTGAGGAAGCAAAGTGTGATAGTAGTAGTAGTGAGAGAGTTGTGAAGAGATACCTCAAACCTAGTTTGGGGTTGGTATTTATAGCCGAGGAGTGAAGGAGGAGTTGAATGGACGAACTGACGACGTGCAGCCCTTATGCAGGTGTGTCAGGCTTGTCGGTTGTGGAGGTGAAGCCACGTCCTACTGCAGTGTCAGTCTGTCGCTTACGTATGGCCTGACAGGCGACTGTCATTGGTGCCACTTGCTCTGTACTGTCAATCCCACTTGCCTTGTGGGCAGGATGCGGTGCCGCGCCGCATCGCTACCTGCGGTAACTGCCGCTGTTCCCGCGTTGTCTTTCTGGCAAAGACTGTGGGATGCGGTGCCAGGCCGCATCGCCACTTGTGGTGACTGTTGCTGTTATCCAGATCCCTTGTATTGATAGAAGTGTTCACAGGATGCGGTGCTAGGCCGCATCGCTATGCGTACACCGTTTTCATACACTAGATGCGGTACCGTTCTCATACTCCAGGTAAGTCCTCTTTCATCACTGGGCAAATTGGATTCGACTTCTGTGTTCGCGCGTGTCCGCACGGACACAGATAGGTCTTTAGCTAGTGGGGGTTTTGATAAGGGTAATGGTCACTCGCAGTCATGCTGACGTGAGATCTGGGACCATACCCCTTCAAGCCCCCCCAGTCTAGTGCTGTTTCCGTATGCAAGTTGCATGTGAGAGGAGTACTGGACTATGGTGTCTAGAAGGTAGTGCGTATGTTGTAGAAGATTCTGGGCCATGTGGATGGCTCATGCTTCTAGAAAATCAAGCCGAGGATCCGGTATATTCGTGTGACGCCTTTTCCGTACCGGTGAGCAAGTTTCGTCTGATACGAAATTCTCAGCCTAGGGTTTTGATCTGGTAGCATGGGCTACCTGTTTCTGATGTCATCAGGGTTGGGTGCCACCTGTTGGTGTGTCGAACCAACCTCTGAGATCGTGGCTGAAGATGTCCACAAACTTCGAACCAACCTTTGAGGTGGTGAATGAAGAAGAGAGTAGGCTTCGAACCAACCTTTGTATCGGTGACGGAAGATATCCGCAACCGCAACTCTAGTTGTAACCTTTGCGGTAGCTGATGCAATGCTCTGAGTGGCTTTGCTCAAGCTCTATGTTCAGCAAGTGGATATGTAATGATGATCCCTACTTTGTGGGGTGTTCATGTTCTTCCAATTAGCTCTCAAGTAACCGTACGTCCTTTGCGGTTACCTCGTTCCTTTGCATTGTTGCCCATGTTTGGTCGAACAACGTGGGGTACTTGCGTCATTGTTGGTCGTGTTTGGTCGAACAATTTGAATCTGAATAATGGTCAAATAAACATGGTCATAGGCATGGTTATGCCCACCATTGTTTATTCTATCCAGCTCACAAGCGGGCAAACAAAGTCATAAACAGACTTGTTACCACTATTCGTTCGCTTGTTGCTCAACGAGAGCTCTCGAGATGATTGGATATCTCGTTCGCACTCGTTCTGTAGCCACTTTCCTTCACGCTTCAATTGGAATCAGTTTTCCTTGAAGTAGTTTCGTTCATCTGTGTGATGACTTAGTCGTGGCTCTTCCGTAGCTACCATTTGCGTAGCTGGATATATGACCGCAGTGACTCATGAGTGTCTGCGGTTTTGTGACAAAATACTTGCATTAAAAGTGTGTTTTGCTCGTATGCGGCTCTTGAAGGATCAGGAGTCAGGGTTGCTGATGTGCGGTCGCGCATCATACTTATCCTTTTCCATAAGGAGAAGTTGTTTGTGTGCCCTCTGTGGTTGTGAACTGGACACGAGGGATTTGAAGCTTGAAGATGCCTGAAGAAGTGCGGTTTGCTTCGTCCTGGGAAGCGGTTTTCGTAGTCCAAATAGCGACACTGGTTCTGAGCATCTGACACACCTGTGCGAGCTCGTGTGTGCCATCTCCGCATATTCCACGTGTGCTCGTGGGAATATGAGGATATTATTTATACCCCTTTACATAATGTAGAGATATATATTTTTTTTGCCTTTTTTGAGGGGTATGTAAAAAACGACATGCGGTATAGGTTATGGCGCGGTTATACCAGAGAAACCGCATGCCGCTTATATTTGGATAATGTTGTCGCTTTTTTGTTGCATACGTGGCTGAACGCACGTGTGAGTTGGTGAAAGTTGGTAGGATTTTCTGCATGTGCTGATAGGAAAGGACGTTTGCACTGCCTAAGGTCATTAATGCACTGTAGCAGGAGTGTAAACGTCTCCTTTGTCAGGCGCGTGGGCGGCCACGCGCGCGTGGTAACCGTCAGCGGGACTGTCGCTGGACACGTGTCGCCGCATAACTCGTTCTTTTTGATCATGATGAATCAGTTACCCCTCCGCATTAATTGCGATGAGTATATAAGGGGAAACCGTTTGTGGTTTCCCCTCACTTGTTCAAAATTTCAAAATTTTCCGGCGAGAGAAAAAAGTGTTGTCTTCGTCTTCTCCGATAACTTTTCTGAAATTCCGGTGAGTTGCTGAGTTCTTGTACTCGTTTTCTTCTCCATTTTTTTTCATTTCAATGGCTGAAACATCGAATCCACATAATGTGGAGGGTGAAAACTCTGAACATTCGTCGCCGGCGGAAGAAGATGAAGATGATGGTGGTGCATCCGGTGGTGGTCTACCGGTACTAAAGTGGTCGAAGGGTCAGTTTGAGACCCTGATGACCAGTATCCAAATGCCCAAAGAGTTTAGGGCTACATACCCCCAAGAAGGTGACACTGGTGCCGACGCTCCGGCGGGATGCCTCACCCTGTGGGCTGACTTCTTTTATGATGACAACCTCCGACTGCTATTGACGGTGTTTGTTGCTGAAGTGTTGGAGTACTATCAGATTCATATCTCTCAACTGAGTCCGTTCGGAATGTTTCGAATCAGGAATATTGAGTACACTTTTCGTGCTCTTGGTTTGGAGATTACTGTTGAAAATTTCCGGCGGTTCTACCAGTTGACGGTGAACACCGGGTTCTTTTGTTTCAACCAACGGTATGGGAGCACTAAGATGATGACCCTTACCAAGGGTCTCACAAAGTGGAAGAGGAAGTTCTTCTATGTTAAGGCTGCCACGGTAGCCGCAAAGATGACTTTTCGAAATGTGAATGAGACCATTCCTGTGGAGGATCTTGCTCTTCCCAATGCTGGTACAGTGAGTTGGTTCCCAAGGCTGAAACCCATTGAGCTCAAGAAACTGGACAACTCGCAGTTGTGGGTGTTGCGGATGATGTTGTTCAGGCCTGATAGGAAGGCAAGGCCCGTTGTGCGGGAAAAAAGTGGTGGTAAGCATTTTTATTTTTGTGTGGTTTCCTTGCTTCCTTGTTTTTTTACTGATTTTGTATGTGTACTATCAGAGGACGCTCCCATGTGGAGGATGTTTGATCCGACTTTCGAGGGTCAGGTTGAGTTACTTCCGTGCGTGGAACGTGAAGGTTTTAACCTGGAGATTGTTGGCAACTTTCGCGTTCCTGAACGCAGGGCGCTGAATGCGACACTGCCGCAAGGCAAAGGTATAATTTATAGCCTCCTTGTTTTGTAAAGAAGTTCACCCTTGTGATTTGATTGCATGATTGTTTAAACGCAGGTAATCTTGGGGCTCTGGGAAAGTTTGAAGTGAAGACTGTCCCCAAGAAGCATGCGGAGAAAAAGCATGCAGAAAGAATTGTGCGGGGTCGCCAGAAGAAAAACCCTGAGGCTACTATTGTGCCCTCTTTGGTGCCGCATGCGGCAGATATCTCTCGTTCTTTTTACCGCAGATATACCGATTTCGTGGTAGTATCTGACACCCTTGAGGGTTTGGGTGTTCCAGGTGGTGGTGCGGCTGTAGGCAGGACCTCTGCGGGTTCCAAGCCTGCAGATGAGAAAAAGAAAAGGAAGATAGATGATAAGGCTGTTGGTGCCGCTGAGAAGAAGCGTCTGAGGATTCAGATCAAACGGACTACTGCGGTTTCTCAGGCGAAGCCTGCGGTTGCGGCTGGTAAGTGTCATAACCTTATAAGTTTTTGCCATTGTAACTTGTTTTTGATGGTTATTGCTTCTTTGTTTGCAGAACCGCAAGAAGGAGACTTCTCCTTTTTATTTGATGCTCCTCATTCCCCCACGCAGGATGCGGCTGCGGATGCGGGGGTAAATAAGGAATTTTCCGGCCCGTTTGTCAAGGTGGTGCCTGAGCCCTCTGCACGGACAGAAAATACTGTGAAGAAAGCTGCGGCTCAGATCTTTGATACGGTGGATTCCTCTGATAATTTGATCTCCCCGGATGATACTGGTGACCTGAACCTTAAGTTTGCTGAAGGTGAAAAGCAACAGTCAGATGCGGAAAAGCACAAGTCTCCCGCTGCCGCGAAGGTTTCTGGTTCCGTTTCTGGAGGTGCGGGTTATGAAGGACCTCCTATTCAGCTTGGAGAGTCTGAACTGGAGTTTTACTTCCGCACCTACACGGAGGATCGGAATACGAGCTACCACTGACCCCCTGGAGTGTTATGCAGGGGGATGATATTTCAAGTGATCATTCTGCTTGTAAGGAGATTTTGGGTGGCTTGGGCACTCCGTTTGAAATTAACCGTGTCCGTGCCTTGCCCCGTGAGCTCCGTATCAAGCAACTCTCCTCCATGCTTGTGAGGAGTTCCATAGTGGCGAATGCCATTATGGAATATTACAAGGTGCTGGGGCGCAGGGAGGAGTAAACTACTCGCTTGCGAGCTGAGGCTGAAGAGTTGGTGAAGGCTGCTCGTGAGGGTGCGGAGCAGCTCAAATGAGATAAGGCTGCCTTTGAGCGGCATAAGCAGACTGAGGAGTGGGCTGCAACTGCTGGCCTTAAACAGGTTCGTACTCTCGCCAAATTGCTCTCTGATGAGCGCAAGAGTTGGAAAGAAACCCTTTCTAATGAGCGCAAGACATGGAAAGAATCTTGGGCCAAACAGAATGAAATGATGTTTCGTGTTCGTCAGGAGCTGACTAATGTCAAGGCAGCGAATGTTGCTTTGGTCAAGGAGAAGGCCGCAGCTGAGGCGGTTGCTAAAGAGGCTAAGGAGGCTGAGCCCCGCTTTGCCAAGGCTCTTGAAGATGTAAAGGGAGCGGAGGTCCGTGCTGCCAGGGCGCTTGAGGAGGCAAATGCTGACCGTGCCAACTTAAACAAGACTGTTGAGGGCCTCCAGGTATGAGTTGTTTTTCTTGAATTTGTATCCTTGTTTCGCAAGTATGACTGACAATATGTTTTGAAAGGCTGAAGTGTAGAACCAGGTAACCATTGTTGCTGAGGTCACTGCCCGTGCGGCCGAAGCTGAAGTGTGGGCAAGGGAGGTTGCTGAGGCTAGAAATAGCCTTGTTTCTTCATTTAATCAGCTCAAGAACGATCGCGATTGGATGCGTGATCACGGTATCGGACATGTAAGTATCCGATGTCTTTGCTTTTGTTTATGTTTGCCTATGATAACCTTATTGCTTGTGATTTGCAGATTGTTAAGGCTATCCTTGATGCACCTGAGAACGCAACTGGTGTAGATCTGATTAGGGCGCATGCTCAGGATGCTGGTTTTAAAGCTGGCTACAACCGCTGCATCGGTCATATGAATATTCTGGCCCAAGGCAAATACACTGATAAAAGGTCTGGATTCCATGGCGTGGATACCGAAGGGTGTCTTGCTGCTGCTCTTGCAGCATACAATAATATGACCATTTCCGCCCTTGAGGAACTTGACAAATGCTTGGATGCATAAGACTATGTGGACCGCTTACGGATGTTATATGCTGATGCTGAAGAGGAAGAAGGGGAAGAGACCGGTGGTGATGGCACGGGTGGTGCTGGTACTAGCGGTACAAAGAAGGACTAGGTTGGCATGCGTGCCCCTTTGTTTCCTCAATGTAAATGTTAGAACTTTATGTAAATCCCTTGTACACCGCGTAGGTGTAAGAATTTTTTGAATATAAAGTTTAACTGTTTTTACTTAATTTTGTACAAGTGTTTTTACTACTTGCATGTTTGAACGTGTATGAGTTAATGTTATTGTAATAGCACTAAGTCTGGATTTGCCTTTTGCATATCTAGGTGATATGCAAGTATGAAGAACTCTACTAGCTGTAAAGCGTGGTTGAGTATACTCTATACCTTTGTCGTATGAGCATTAGTCAATTCCTGTTTTTGTCCCGTTAAGGTTTAGGAATTGTGTAGGTTTTGTAAAAACCGTATGTGTGTATCCGGCCGGATAGGCACTCAATGTTTTGCCTTTGCTGGCCTATTACAATATTTGTGTGTGGTCACCACTTTGTGTGGGTATCATGAATGAAGATTTTGCCAATCTGTTTTTGCAGATACCGCAAAGTGGAACACACATTTGTAATAGTAGTAATAAACAATATTGCATTGAATCGTTCATTTTTTTTTTGCAAATAGCCTGCGCCCCAATAGGTTACATGGAAAATGTAAAGACATGGCTTACATGTAACAGCGTCGAAGCTGTTGTGCATTCCAGGTGCGTGCGAAAGTTTCGCCCTCTAACGTTTGTAGTTTATACGCGCCTTTGCCCAAGACCTCCTGGATGAGGTAGGGCTGTAGCGCCCTGCTTTTTCATACTTTCCATAATTAGAAAGCTCGCCTTGTAATGCTATTTTTGGAAATCTTGTATTATTGTAGTCGTCTTTTCGTTGTAAAATCCGAGACTTGGATCATAAATAAAATTCGTATTTCTTTAAATTCACCATCTACATATTCATACATGTTCATACGTTGGAATTCATTGTACATCGAATCCTTATTTGTAATTCATACTTATACGATACTTATTCACGATGCATGTCCATGCTTGTCCTCAAATTGTTAATACCTAAAAACCCCTAATAATATGCTTATTTATACAACGGTTAATCATCTAATATGTGACATATACTTGTCACTTACAAACATGTTACATACTTGTACATTACACTTTTTACCTAGTTAAATCATGTTTTATTTCATATTTCACCTTGTTACAAGTTAGGGGAAACATTGTTGCATATTATTACACAACTTAATTAACAAAATTACTCATTATAATGTTTTAAAAAAATAAAAAAAATAAAGAAATATGGCAGCCCCAATTCAGCAAAATTCAGCCCCATATAGTTGGGTTTTGTGGGCTAGTTTCAAGGTGTAACCCCTTCTAAACACTTACAAAGCCCAACCCATTGAAACCCTAATCCTTCCCCCTATAAATACCACTTATAACCAGCCTCCCTACCACTTTTGCAACACTAAAAACTCTCAAAACATCCTCCAAACCGTAGCTGAAAGCAAGGGTTCGAGCAGATTGACACCCCTTCACGAAAATGAGCATAACTCACTCAATTCTTATCCGATTCACTCGATTCTTTTTCCTACTACTTTGTATTGACCTTATCTACGTTTCCATGGTTTTTTCACAGTAAATAAGTCCCTGGAACTCTAGCAAAAAGGCTCCAAAGTCCACTGATTGTTTTTGTTTTCATGAAATCCTTGTTATTTCTTACCAAACTTGAGTCTATCTCATCTCAAACCTATGTCCTAATGCTTACAACACTTTAGTGGTTGGTTAGGCTTAAAAAACAAGGTTGAGACACTTAAAAATCAGAGGATTAAACCTCATAAACTTGGTGTTTTGTTTAGGGTTTTTAACCCACAAGTCATGTCAAACTTTGTCTTTGATACATGAGTGATTATGGAACAACTTGGGTTGTCCAAACATACAATCCTCACATGATTTGATAATTTCTCTTAGTTAGTGTGTATATTTCTTATTCTTTATTGTATGTTCATGACCCTCCTTGGTTGTTTTTTTTACATCAAGTGTAGTGGTGAACACATAGAGGTGCCTAAATGGAAGACTTGATCTTTCTACCTCCTACATGATTTCTATGACATTTAGAGGTACCAAAATGAAGATTTTAATCTTCTACCTCATGCTTAAACTATTGGACATATTATATAACCTAAATATATTATTCGAATAATCGAATCTTTGATGATGAACTAGTGTTCATATGTCGGGGTACTAGATTACATCATCCTAGACTATGATAACTTGTCACGATTCTAATGGAACCTTGTTCCATGAAAACATCTAAACTCCTTCGAGTTTCCTAGTGTCAAGAACAAGCATCATATGTACTAAATGATTATTTCCCATGTTATTCTCATATCTTATTTTTATGTTGTTTTAAACACCGAATCTCGACTCTAAACATACTTGAACTTTAACCCTTATACATTCGGACTCTAAATCTCTACTCGTCAACAATTGGATAATCGGAAAGCATATGCAAGCCTTGTGAGTATACTCGTATTTCCCCCTTTTTACTTTTACCACTTTTGGGGTATAACATGTTTACTTATCAAAAACTTACACATGAACATTTTGCTTAAACACATGAACATTCCTATAACATGCTATGGCTTGATACTTTAAACTTGGGTGAAACTTATGTGTTGAATTTATCATTAACTTCGTACGAGCCAAACCGTGACATATGTAGCGCTATAGGATTAACGACCCGCCCTTTATCATCGGTAATGTCATGAGCATATTGCGTTTCCTTGGTTTGATATGTTAGACACATGCCATGTTTAAATGTTTATCTTGAATCACATGCTTGCTATGAGGAATTGTTTAAACTTATCTTTTACTATGTATGTATCAAACTTGTATACTCGCCTTTGCCTTTGCATTGAATTTTTTTAAACATGTGACAGGTTGATGAGGATGTTGCTAAGAAAAGAAGTAGTTGAGGCCTAGATACACATATAGACGTTAGGGTTTAATATGTTGTATCAATTTTGTTATGTTGTCATGTTATTTTGTTAAACTTGTTGTATTTGAATTTCTTGTAATGTTGACAATTCATCTTATGAAATGAAATCGGATTATTTAAATACTTGTCACAATTATTAGCGTTATGATGTCTCGAGCAATCTTCACACTTCGTCTCATCCCGATGTTTCCGCCATTGGGTGGGATGTGACAGATTGGTATCAGAGCCATAACTATAGGGAATTAGGAAAAGTAGGAATGCTTTAGCCTAGTCTATAGTTTTAGAGCCTTATTCTTATGTTTTACTTGAAACTACTTGCATGCTACCTTATTTGCTCTTATTCATTCTCTTTTGATCTTTTAGGCATATATGGCGCTTATGTGTTAACACTTGACATGCTATACTTGCTTTATTATGTGCTAATACATGTTTTATTGTCCCACTCATTATGTGCTATTCTTAATATGCTTCATTGTGCGTTTATATTTGTTGTTTATTCCTTTAACATACTCTTTCCCTCATGCATTTTACTCGACTATTCTAAATCCGTAAACACTCGAGACGAATTCACCAAAATAGGCGTGAAACCCACAATTTGGTGAACGACTCACAATCTACCTATTCTTCTTTTTACACGAGATATCGCCATTAAGCTAGGAGTGAAATCCACATCTTAATGGTAAATCTCAAATTTCAAATTCTAGTGGACCCTCGTCAACATGTCGAAATTAAATTTTGACCTGACGAGTACCAACCACACTTAGGATACGAAATTGTCAAGTTAGGGGTGAAACCCGCACCTTGTCGACTAGTTCCACTCCTTGATATTTTGTTTTTCATAAATCCCGCCAAGTCTCGAAATTTCGATTGATTTGGGACATGTAGTAACCGGAAGGGTAAATACCGTTTACCGACTTGTCGGCGAGAGTATTTTACCTATTAGGCCAAAGCATGCTCCTCAAATTCGAAAGACTTTTCGACCACTTTGGTTAGTCAAAGTTCCGTTTTGGAACCATCCAAATTTTGATCAACATGTGTTTCTAATATTTATTTTATACGATGCAATCTTTCAAACTCGAGTATACTTTCGATATTCTCTTTTCATGCACACAACATATTGAACCTTTACCATACATTTATATATATGCATGATTTCATATAATATAATTTCATATTCCTTGTAACGACGAGTGGAGACATATCATTAAGATTGGAGTGATTTCCTTACCTTGACGACTAACTCCACTCCCCTTTTTCTAAAAAAAAAACAACATAACCAACGAGTTAGGGGTGATTCCCTTACCTAGGTGATCGTTACCAAAATGTCTCTTCAAAATATCTTATTATGCAAACTCGATCATATTTTATACCCAAATTGTTTATCATTATTCAAAATACCCACTCATACCGATTTCAAAATGCATTGTTTTATCAAACGTACTTCTTATTCTACAATCTATTTTCACTCAACTCATATACGCGAAATTCATAATCATGTCTTAAAACGTTTTATTGCTCGAACTTCAAAACCTTACGAAATGCTACCTATCAATTTAATCGGCTCAATGAAACTCTTGCCTATGAACTTCATATTCGACTTAATCACTAAAACATGCTCACCTTCTACTTTTAATCAAAATCCAACCAACCTTTCTCAAATACTTATAAGATCTTATAGAAGTTATATGATTGTTTTACCAAATACCCTTTTCAACATCAACAAATCATTTGTTAATTTTTTTAATCACTAAGTCCTTTTGCTAAATTTCTCTTCTAAGGATCCTAGTTTTCACAAGAACCTCCTAAATTCATAATTTCTTCTTTGATGAAACGAACTTACTTTTTAACGAAAACCTTTTTCCTACACCAATTTACAAAACACGTGGGCAAGAAGACTTCATAGGGACCGACCATTTTTCGGATTACGTAAACCTTTTTAAACAAAATTAGCATTTCTATTTGTTACAAAATACGTTATGCATAACCAACGAGTACTTTATGTTCCTTTACATATACAAACTATATTCTACCTTTCAAACCAGGCTCAATCTAATTTTGATTCGATAAACTCAACGTTTTGTTGGAACAACTATACATGCACATCGTCATACACGTTTTAGTCGATATCTCGCGATAACACCATTTATATCGTTCGTATCTACATACTTAGCCTTTCTAATCCGCAATGCCTCAACGTACACCATATACGCAATATTTATTTTTCATACCTACACCTATGTTCATACGTTTTATGCTTGTACTCATACACATACTACTTATACGTTTTACACTTCTGCTTGTACACATACTACTTACACGTTTTATGTTTATGCTCATACATACATGCGTATTCATACTTAAACTTATGCTCATACTTTCATCCTTACTCATGATTCATACATTCGTACCTATACGCGAGCGTAACCTGAGGGATTCGCTTGCGTGGGTCCCACACATACTTAAACATGGACTTGTTTATATACTATATTCTTGTACGTACACATTCTAAACTTTTTTTATGTATACCCCGATTCATACACAACTAGTACAAGCTATGCGGATCATGCGACGATTAGAATAATCACGGGTGCACACGGGATTATAGTGATAGGCGTATGAGAACCATAGAGCGTGCTACTGCGTATGGTAATACACGGAACGTAACATGACACCGAAGACGAAACGGACGTAACATGGTCAAAACATGGTGGATACGCTGCTGGTACTTCCTATATATAAGTGTTTTCACCATGTTACCAAAATTTCGTAAAACGTGCCATGGGAAATTCAGTGTTTTACAGACCTCTTGGACCTAATACAAGCTTTAAGCAACTCACAAACACATTATGTCCGATTATCCATGACGAGACTTCATCCTTAACATGCTACTTTCATCTATCTAATGCCCATATCATTCGTATACTTGCGTTCATTTAGTGTCAATTGTTCGCCCCATGCTCCTATTTCCTACCTTTCATACGAACCTCGTTCACAATCAAGCTCGTTTCAGCATTCAAATCCTAACTTATCTTATTACCCTTAGAACTTTCTAATTTTTAGCCATTTCAAATCGTTTTACCTATACCTGTTTACCCCTGCTTATGCCTCAAACCCATTTCGGCTCGACAAATCATTTTACAAACTTATTCTTATCTTCCCAAAATCTCGTACTTTTCAAAACGTTTCAAAATCTCAAGTCTCGAACTGTTACCAAAACTCTTTAAATCTACCTCTTAAATAAATTTCGGGACGAAATTTCCTAAAGGAGGGGAGACTGTAACGCCCTGCTTTTTCATACTTTCCATAATTAGAAAGCTCGCCTTGTAATGCTATTTTTGGAAATCTTGTATTATTGTAGTCGTCTTTTCGTTGTAAAATCCGAGACTTGGATCATAAATAAAATTTGTATTTCTTTAAATTCACCATCTACATATTCATACATGTTCATACGTTGGAATTCATTGTACATCGAATCCTTATTTGTAATTCATACTTATACGATACTTATTCACGATGCATGTCCATGCTTGTCCTCAAATTGTTGATACCTAAAAACCCCTAATAATATGCTTATTTATACAACGGTTAATCATCTAATATGTGACATATACTTGTCACTTACAAACATGTTACATACTTGTACATTACACTTTTTACATAGTTAAATCATGTTTTATTTCAAATTTCACCTTGTTACAAGTTAGGGGAAACATTGTTGCATATTATTACACAACTTAATTAACAAAATTACTCATTATAATGTTTTAAAAAAATAAAAAATAAAGAAATATGGCAGCCCCAATTCAGCAAAATTCAGCCCCATATAGTTGGGTTTTGTGGGCTAGTTTCAAGGTGTAACCCCTTCTAAACACTTACAAAGCCCAACCCATTGAAACCCTAATCCTTCCCCCTATAAATACCACTTATAACCAGCCTCCCTACCACTTTTGCAACACTAAAAACTCTCAAAACATCCTCCAAACCGTAGCTGAAAGCAAGGGTTCGAGCAGATTGACACCCCTTCACGAAAATGAGCATAACTCACTCATTTCTTATCCGATTCACTCGATTCTTTTTCCTACTACTTTGTATTGACCTTATCTACGTTTCCATGGGTTTTTCACAGTAAATAAGTGTCACACCCCGATTTCCACGTGTATCACCGGTGGGCCCGGTGGGGGATTACCGTGACGATGTTGGCAACAATATAGTCAAACCACACAATTATATAAATGCACAGTGGAAGCTTTAAAGATAAATATATACTTCAACCTCTGGTTGTAATATCAAATGTATTACAGAAGTCGAATATATCCACAGCGGATCAAAATAATAATAAAATATTGTTCATTCAGATACGGCATCAAGTTTGCGAGACTATTCGTGATGCTTAGGAAGCTAATACCAGCCCATTTCGTATAGTACCTGCACTTAATCTTTTTGGGGAAAATACGTCAGTTTACACTGGTAAATGCATTCAACTGACACATTTGAAAATGTTTATTAAAATTGATTTGAATGCACAAGGCACAAACTCTTTTATAACTTGGGAAAATTATTAAAATCTTGTGAACGTTTTACATGTTCTTTTATGCGTTCAGTAGCCCGGGTCGTGCCGGGTTAAAGATTTATAGACACACCACATTGCGTAAAACCGTAGTATAAAAACCAACGGCTACGTCTTTTAATTTAATGTCGACAATATATACCGGGTGTACGCCTACACCGGGATGTCGATGGTCGCGGCCATTTCGTAAAATGATGCCAAGGATATCCGGGACAACGGTCATTAAACCCCCCAAAGGCTTTTAAGAAACAAAACTATTTAAATGAGCCGATCATATTATTTAATTAACCACCTAAGCGATGGAAAAATATAATGCTCAATCAAGCGGTATTAACATACCGTAACCCAAGCCCATATAGGGGAAATAAGTTAAAGTATTTACCTTTGCAAGTATATATCCTTAATTCGATTAAATCGCCGATAGCTTTTACCGGGCTCTTAATCTGGAACGAAGGTTTTAATTAACCTCTTAGAATCCTAACGGGTCTTTATATTGGCCGTAGCCTAGACCGATTGGTTCCGGAATATAAATATGGTTTAATCGCGCGAAGAGGCGAAAACCAAGAATGGAGTGTGATTCTGACCCAACAAGTTCAGAGACTTGTTTTATACGGGCTCAATGTTCACACTCTGGATTTTGGGGTTCAAATAATATATTTTGACCCGTATCGGCTAATTTATGAAAACTAGTTTCATAAGCCGAACCGTGCGCGCAGTAGGCGAAACGGTTAACCATGAGAGTCCTACGCTTATTTCCTAAGTCAATATGCCTTAAAGAGGTTGTGGTATCAGTAGGATACCTTCCGTGACGCCCGTAACGAGTTTTAGTTAATATTACGCCCCGTAGGGGTTTTTCGGTTATTTTAAAGACTTTTAAAGAGGTTTTCGAGTTCTACAGGAAATCTGAGTTTCCCGAACAGCTTATAAAGTCTAAAATACTTTATTTATTATTTAAAATCAGTAGTAACTGGAATCGGGTCAAAAGACCTTGTAGAACTCATGTTTTGGTCAAAAAGGGCATATTCGGTATTTACCGAACCGTAGCCATAACCGCAGGTTATGAGCGAGGTAAAAATTATTAAAAATCTTTAAAATTCCCAAAATATTATTTTAATACAGTGGGTAAAAATTTTGGTGACGAAATCTTGGTTTAGATAGGCGTTATGCTAATTGCGCCGTTTATTACAAAAGTTTACTTTAATTGCGCTATTTAGCATAACTCTCATTCTAGACCTCGGATTGACGTGAAACTTTAAGGACATGCTTATAATTTAATAAGCAAGGTTCTGGTCCGTTCACGTGTCCGGAATACTCGTTTTATTTTCAAAATGGCGTTACGGTCAACTTTTAGGCGATTAACGGAAATGTGCAAAAGACTCGGATAACTCATGAACCGATCACAGAGGTTTATACCATCATGTAACCTGGTCCTAAGAGAGTCCTAAGGTATATCTATACCTCACTAAAACGGGTCAGAACTGAAGTGAAGGCAAAAGTCAAACTTTTGCGACATTCGGCTCCGAACCGGGTCAATATAGCAAATGGTCGATTCAAACGAGCGCAAACAAGTTTATATGCTTAATATCATGTTTTATGAACATCAAAACAGGTTTCATAACGTATACATTACAGATTATGTAGAAAATGGCAAAATGACTTTCTGTTGACTTTTTAAGTGCGCGTTTGACTCGATATTTGACATAGTTAGAGTGGTGATCAGAGGGAAACCTTTTAGGGGTTTATTACCCACATAAATACCAACTCAACACTACTTTTGATTCGCCATAAGACTGAACCATCACTGATTTATTTTAAAGTCAAACCGTATTTACGACGGTTTGGCTTTTAGCTATTTACTAAGGAAATGTGAAACCACAAAGGGTTAGATCACTTACAGAAGCTTGAGAGAAGACTTAAGAACACAGAGGAATGCTTGAGAGCTCTTGAAATGATCAGATGAGTGTGTTTGAGGTGTGGTGAACTTATGAGCCAAGTGTGGCTATTTATAGTGTTTACAAGGCCATTAGATCATCACAACACATGCTACAAGTGATCATGGATGATGGGCAGGTGCCCCTAAGTGATATGGGTCGAGCATAGGGTGCCCATGCCTCATTTATTGGTTGTTGGTCGTTCAAAGGCTCCAAAAGGCAAGTAGTTACAAGTTTTCTGCATCTGGGCGTCCCACGCGGCCCGCATGGAGAATCCATGCTACTTTTACGCGGGCCGCCTGAGTTTCAAATTTCAGGCGAGTAAAAGAGGAGGCTCGCGGCCCGCCTCAACTTAAGCCAAAACCTCACGCGGGCCGCGAGAGGTTATGTTTTCAGAATTTCTAAATCTTTTGTAATGATTAACAGAATCGGGTAATTAATAACGAAATCTTTTGTAATGATTTACCTGGCCTTTCGGGTTTGAAGGGGTAACTTTGCGGTTTGGCCCTCGGTTAATTACAACTAAGGACCTCGTGTTATTTACCCGCGTTGTTAAGTCCCCGGTTTGTTTATTAATTATTCAGAAAGCCTTAACTTTCATTATTGACGCTTTTAACCCTTCTCATACGAATTCGATCATATCTTTCTCGTTTTAAAACGGAACTTCGTGGAATTTATACAGGATATTCTAGTGAGCGTATAATACTGTTACGAAGCCTTGGGAACGTTAAAGGGTCACTCAGAGGTATAATTAAACATGTTGACACAGTTAACCCCTGTAGCTCGTAATCTCTCACTTTCTTCCGCGTTTTGCTTCCGTACGATCTATGATTCATTCGTTTGAAGGTTCAAGCATTATTTAGGGTTACTATACAGTATATTTACCCTTATTGACATTTATAACCCTCGAATTTACATACTTTCAAGGTTTGTCAAAATTAGTCCTTTATTTATGATAGATGCCACGTGTAATCAAATGACACGTGTTAACACATCATTGGACACAAAATTTCGAGGTGTTACATCCTCACCCCCTTAAAATAAATCTCGACCCGAGATTTACTCAAATAAATAGGGGTACTTTTCTTTCATTGTGTCTTCGACTTCCCACGTATATTCGGGACCTCTACGAGCATCCCATTTGACCTTTACAATCGGTACGTGCTTTCTTCGAAGCTTCTTCACCTGTCGATCTTCAATCGACAAAGGTTTTTCTATAAATTTTAAGCTCTCATCTATATGCACATCTGTGTGTGGAATCACCAATGATTCATCGGCGAAGCACTTTTTGAGATTGCAGATGTGGAACACATTGTGAATTCCATTGAGCTCTTCAGGCAAGTTCAACTTATAGGCGACTGACCCGATACGTTCAATGACCTCAAAAGGTCCTATGTATCTCGGACTCAGTTTGCCCTTCTTGCCGAAACGCATCACCCCCTTCCAGGGTGATACCTTAAGCAACACTTTTTCACCTACTTCGAAGTGAAGATCCTTACGTTTTGGATCAGCGTAGCTTTTCTGCCTATCACGGGCAGCCTTGAGACGTTCCCGGATCTGGACAATCTTGTCCGTTGTCTGGAAAACAATCTCTGGTCCTGATAATTGGACCTCTCCTACTTCCGCCCAACAAACAGGCGATCTACATTTCCTACCGTATAATGCCTCGAAAGGCGCAGCCTTTATGCTGGTGTGGTAGCTATTATTGTAGGAGAATTCGATCAGGGGTAGATTCTTATCCCAGTTACCGCCTAAATCGATTGCACATGCACGAAGCATGTCTTCTAGCGTTTGGATAGTACGCTCACTTTGACCGTCCGTCTGGGGATGGTAAGCCGTACTAAAGTTTAAACGCGTGCCCAAAGATTGCTGGAAACTCTTCCAGAAATGAGACGTGTACCTGGTATCCCTATCGGAGATAATAGTCACAGGTATGCCGTGTAAGGCTACAATCTTATCAACATAAAGTTGGGCTAACATATCGGAGCTATACGTCTCCTTGATGGGTAGAAAATGAGCTGATTTAGTCAGCCTATCGACTATGACCCATATTGTATCGTTTCCTTTCCTGGTTTTGGGTAACTTGGTTATGAAGTCCATAGTTACGCATTCCCACTTCCACTCGGGAAGTTCAGGCTGTTGTAGCAAGCCAGACGGCTTTTGGTGCTTGGCTTTGACTTGAGCACAAGTCAAGCACTTTGCTACGTGGGCGGCCACAGACTTTTTCAAGCCTATCCACCAATAGTTTGCTTTTAAATCTTGATACATCTTGTCTGCACCAGGATGGACCGAATATTTGGAACTATGGGCTTCCTGGAGGATAACATCTCGTAGTCCTCCATAAATCGGAACCCATATACGTCCGTTCAGTCTAAGGATTCCATCCTTGCTAAGAGTTAACTGCTCCTCAGTTACTCCTAACTTTTCATTAGGATAATTAGCTTCCAACACAGCCTCTCGCTGCGCAGCTAATATCTTTTCAATTAAATTGTTTTTGGCCTCAATGCTCTTGGCATTGATTCGAATAGGTTTTACCCTTTCTTTCCTGCTTAAGGCATCAGCGACCACATTCGCTTTGCCGGGATGGTACCTGATCTCGCAATCATAGTCATTCAAGGTTTCCATCCAACGGCGCTGCCTCATGTTCAACTCCTTCTGGTTGAACAGGTGCTGGAGGCTTTTGTGATCAGAATAAATCACAAATTTAATACCATAAAGGTAATGCCTCCACAATTTTGGTGCAAATACAACGGCACCCAACTCCAAGTCGTGAGTGGTGTAATTCTTTTCGTGCACTTTTAATTGCCTTGAAGCATAGGCAATCACCTTGCCCTTCTGCATAGGCACACACCCCATGCCCGTGTGTGATGCATCGCAGTAAACTACGAATTCTTCTGTACCCTCCGGTAATGTCAGCACAGGTGCGTTGCTTAGCTTTTGCTTCAGTATTTCGAAGGACTCTTGCTGCTTTGGGCCCCAAATAAACTTTTCTTTCTTCTTGGTTAGGGAAGTCAAGGGCGCATCAATTCTCGAAAAGTTCTCAATAAACCTCCTGTAGTACCCTGCTAACCCCAGGAAACTACGGATTTCGGTAGGCGTCTTTTGCTCTTGCCAGTTCATGACCGCCTCTACCTTAGCGGGATCCACTTGGATACCACGCTCACTTACAACGTGACCTAAAAACTGAACCTCTCGTAGCCAGAATTCACATTTCGAGAATTTGGCGTAGAGTTTCTCACGCTGTAGTAATTCGAGAATGCAACGGAGGTGCTTCTCGTGGTCAGCTTGGTTCTTTGAATATATAAGGATATCGTCGATGAAGACTATGACAAATTTGTCCAAATACGGCTTGCAGACGCGATTCATGAGATCCATGAACGCAGCCGGTGCATTTGTGAGCCCAAAAGGCATCACTAGGAACTCGTAATGACCATAGCGAGTCCTAAATGCTGTCTTATGTACATCCTCATCTCTGACCCTTAGCTGATGATAGCCCGACCTCAAGTCGATCTTCTAGAAATAGCTTGCTCCTTGCAGCTGATCGAATAGATCATCGATCCTCGGCAAAGGATATCTATTCTTTATGGTAACTTTATTTAGCTCTCGTTAGTCGATGCACAACCGCATCGATCCGTCCTTCTTCTTTACAAATAGGACTGGTGCTCCCCAGGGAGACGAACTAGGTCAGATAAAACCTTTTGCCAGCAGTTCATCCAACTGGGCCCTTAGTTCTTTCATTTCCGTCGGAGCTAATCTGTAAGGTGCTCTTGCTATCGGAGCTGCTCCAGGAATGATGTCTATTCTGAACTCCACTTGTCTGTCTGGTGGCAAACCAGGTAGTTCTTCAGGAAAAACCTCGGGGTATTCAGAAATGACAGGAAGATCCTCGATCTTCGGCTTAGGTTCTTCTATTATCACCTGAGCCATGTAAATTACGCAGCCTCTGTTCAAACACCTTGAAGCTTTGAGCATAGATACGTCCTCGGGTAACCCGTACTGCGTATCTCCTCGAATGGTAAGCGATTCGCCACTCGGAGTCTTTAATACTATGTGCCTTTTGCCGCAAATGATTTGGGCCTGATTACGGGATAACCAGTCCATGCCTAGAACAATGTCGAAACCCGCTAGTTTGAAGGGAAGTAGAGATAGAGGAAAAGAATGGTTCTTAATGGACATTTCACATCCTTCTAGAACAGTGGAGACGGTTTCTATCGTGCCGTCTGCTAACTCTACCTCGTATTTCATATCTAGGGTTTTGATCGGCATGTTCAATAGTGTACAAAACTTTTGGTCTACAAAGGACTTATCAGCGCCAGAATCGAAAAGTACTCTTGCAAATATATTATTTACGAGAAAAGTACCTGTAAGCACATTGTCGTTCAGCACAGCCTCCTTTGCATCCATGCGGAAGACTCTAGCATTAGTCTTCTTTGTCTCCTCCGCCTTCCTGGTATTCTTAGGGCAGTTACTCTTGATATGCCCCTTTTCATTGCAACCGAAGCAGGTTGCGTCCTTGATTTTCTTACAATCCACCGTCTTATGATCCTTGGACTTGCATAGTCCACAGGAGGAAGTCTTTGGTTGTGACTGTGAATTCGATGCAAACCTGCACTTCCCAGAGTGGGGTTTCTTGCAGATTTTGCAGTTGGGCCTTTCACCAGCTTGCCCATCTTTCTTGGCCTCAGCCCCTTTCTTGCCGTCACCGTTTCCACGGTGCTTCTTTCCAGATCTTTGTGAGGTATCATCCTCACGTTTCCTCTTCTCAGCCTCCTTGCTCCTTAGGGTCCTCAGACGGACCGCGTCTAAAGTGAGAGACAAGGAGAGGTCAGTAACTGACCTGAAGGTCGTCGGCCGGGAGGCCTTTACACTTGCCTTTATCGCAGGCTCCAAGCCCCCAATGAAACGGGCAATTCTTCGAGGTTCTGGTGTCACAAGGTATGGGACCAGGCGAGACATCGTATTGAAGCTCGTCAAATATGCCTGGCAGTCCAGGTTCGTCATCACCAGTGACACAAAGTCAGCCTCGATCTTCTCAACCTCATGCTGAGGGCAGTAGTTTTCCTTAATGAGAGCAATAAATTCCTCCCATGTCATCTTGTACAAAGCAGACTTACCCGATGCCTGCACCAACGCTCTCCACCACGCCAGGGCCTCGCCCTTAAATGACTGGGACACATACTTCACCACATCCCTCTCTGCACACCCGCTGATGTCCACAATAGTGTCCATCTCATCTAGCCAGGTGATACAATCAACAGCACCTTTCTCCCCTTTAAATTCCCGGGGCTTACAAGATACAAAGTATTTGTAGGTGCAACCCTTAGCATTGGATGCATCAGTATATTCTCTATCGCGATGAACGCTGTTCTCAGTGGACGAGTGTTTGTCGTCATCTTTCTTGGGTTGGGAGGGTGGTTTGGAGTGTGTCTTTGGTTTAGAGGGTGGTTTTGTTACAGATCTGCTATGCGACTCAGTGTATTGACGGTCAAGAGCTGCCTGAACAGCATTGTCAATCAGAGCCTTAAGCTGTGCGCCTGTCAGATGCACTGGCGCATTGTCGTAGTCATCATCATTAGTATGGCTATTCTCTCCGTTGGGATCCGCCATTGTAACTTGAATCTGTTACAGAAGATAACAAAATTTTAGAAGTTTATTATATAATTGTCTTTCATGACAATTTGTCAACCATGGTAACAGAGACCATATTTGGTTAACTTATTACTCATTAAATCTTAGGATTTGAATATATCCTATTTTAGCTATATCAATAACATTGGCGGCATAAAGCCTAATTACGAGGATGTTTTATATTATTAGCCGAGATTTCAGAGAATCAAAGGCATAGAGATTTGAACCGTAGTTCTTTTATCTCTTTCTGACAGAGAGTCATAGACTACCACTGCCTTTTGTCTTTATGAGACAATTATTATGGCCCATAGGCACTACACCTCTAATGGATGTTTCAATATGGTTGGCCCGTAGGCACTACATCACTAATGGATGTTTTAATAAGATTGGCCCATAGGCACTGCATCACTAATGGATGTTTTAATAAGACTGATCACTTGCATAGGTGATTTAACCCACGATTTATAAATCATTTAGTTGGGCTTTGAAATCCTTAAAGGATTATTGTATAAGAATGACGCGCGTGATTTTAACGAATCACATCTGCCATGGTTGTTAACATGCTTGCAGCGGTTAACAAGGAATCTGAATCTTTTAATTAAGTCCTACCATCTTGACCGGATCTTAAAAGACACCAGGCTAGGTTTCACTCTTTAAGATTCTTTATTTAGGCAGATCAATTTAAAAGGATTGGTTTTGATTTATTTCATACATATTAAAACAAAACTCATAACATACATTCCATAATCTTAAATACAATTACATATTGCCCTAAACGGGTCTTTCAAATTGTACATACCTCCATAGAGGTTTAAAATAAGTGACAAGTCCACGCAGGGACTAATACAAGATAGGTGTCCATGTAAGGACTAAAAGATAAGTCCACGTAGGGACTGAAATACGATAAGTGTCCACGCAGGGACTTATTTCAAAATAGAAATGAGTACAACTATTAAGGGCTAATGGTCACGTTTCTTCTTCTTGCCCTTTAGTAGGTTCGCCAAGCCTTTGAGAAATCCTCGGTGGCTCTTTTTCTCTTCCTCGAACTCTCTCTCCACACGATCTAGTCGATGGAGTATCTCTTCTTGTTCAGGAGGAGAAAATCGTGGTTGTGGCGCGTGTTGCGGAGCTGGGGGTCTGGGAGGTATTGGATACCCATGAGCTGAGTAGTCCGCTGTTCCCATGTTCCCGTGAGCTCCGTCAGGGTAGCGTGTGTTATATCTAGCCGACACCACATATGGGTCGCGCTCATAATTGTATTTGTATTGTGCTTGCGACGGTTCGAACGGGTTGTAAGCCGTTGGACCCGTGTAAGCAGGTATGGGTTGGTCATACCCAAATGGTGGCGAATTTGGTGCAGCTGGTGCGGAGTTCGCCTCCTGTATAGGACTTGAAGGTCCTTCTTCTTGTAGTGGCGGATAGTGGCTACTACTAGAGTGTCGAGGGGTGCTGAAGTGGATACCCCCTCCTCCTGGTGTGGACATACGAGCATTTGTCCTCCTACGCCTTGGCGGATCAGGCATTACTGGTTGCGCCGGTGGCGGAGGTGGTGGTGGTGGCGTAACTGCCTCAAAGCGTGAATCCTCAGAGGGATCCTGTGGATGTCGCGGTTGTTGTGATGTCTGTTGAGGTGGCGTGTAGTACCACTCATGTCGGTCAAACAACGCTTGGAAACTGTCTGGCCCCTGATAGGGTGTGCCATGGAAGGATGACCCATCAGAGACTTCTATCGGATGCGTGGGCGTACCACGAGCAGGTTCAGTTGGATCAGTATCTTCATCCATATGGTCCTCGGAGAAGTGATCTTGTGGCCCTAGTGGAACAAAGCCTGAAGGTTCCTGTATGTAGTCAGCTGGATTAAACTGACCTATGAAGTATGGAGTAGGGTCGTCGTAATTTCGGTGCGATACCGAACGTTGTAGAGGTATGAAGGAAGGTTGTGGGTTGTTGGGATCATTTTCTGAGTTTGGCCCAAAGGAGTGCCGGTAGGATGGCGTCGAGCTGTGCGAGGTGGAATGCCTCGCGGGTTCGTAGAGGTCTCTTCGTCGTTGTGGTTCTTCGCTCCTTGTCATCGAAGGAGGTCTTGTACCTGACGGTCCAGCTTCGTGATCGTGATGTGTCACGACATCTCCTCTGCCTCTTCTTCCCCTTCCTCTTCCACGGAATATAACAGGTGGCATTTTCCTGCTCCAAAGCTTATTAAAAATCGAAATGAAAATAAAGACAAAAAGGAGTATTAATCCGAATTTGTCCTAAGTTATTGTCTAGACTCAAGTATGTGCAATTGTGTCATTGAGATTAAACACAATAGGATAGTGTTTAATTCGCTCAACGTTGGCTCTGATACCAACCTGTCACACCCCGATTTCCACGTGTATCACCGGTGGGCCCGGTGGGGGATTACCGTGACGATGTTGGCAACAATATAGTCAAACCACACAATTATATAAATGCACAGCGGAAGCTTTAAAGATAAATATATACTTCAACCTCTGGTTGTAATATCAAATGTATTACAGAAGTCGAATATATCCACAGTGGATCAAAATAATAATAAAATATTGTTCATTCAGATACGGCATCAAGTTTGCGAGACTATTCGTGATGCTTAGGAAGCTAATACCAGCCCATTTCGTATAGTACCTGCACTTAATCTTTTTGGGGAAAATACGTCAGTTTACACTGGTAAATACATTCAACTGACACATTTGAAAATGTTTATTAAAATTGATTTGAATGCACAAGGCACAAACTCTTTTATAACTTGGGAAAATTATTAAAATCTTGTGAACGTTTTACATGTTCTTTTATGCGTTCAGTAGCCCGGGTCGTGCCGGGTTAAAGATTTATAGACACACCACATTGCGTAAAACCGTAGTATAAAAACCAACGGCTACATCTTTTAATTTAATCTCGACAATATATACCGGGTGTACGCCTACACCGGGATGTCGATGGTCGCGGCCATTTCGTAAAATGATGCCAAGGATATCCGGGACAACGGTCATTAAACCCCCCAAAGGCTTTTAAGAAACAAAACTGTTTAAATGAGCCGATCATATTATTTAATTAACCACCTAAGCGATGGAAAAATATAATGCTCAATCAAGCGGTATTAACATACCGTAACCCAAGCCCATATAGGGGAAATAAGTTAAAGTATTTACCTTTGCAAGTATATATCCTTAATTCGATTAACTCGCCGATAGCTTTTACCGGGCTCTTAATCTGGAACGAAGGTTTTAATTAACCTCTTAGAATCCTAACGGGTCTTTGTATTGGCCGTAGCCTAGACCGATTGGTTCCGGAATATAAATATGGTTTAATCGCGCGAAGAGGCGAAAACCGAGAATGGAGTGTGATTCTGACCCAACAAGTTCAGAGACTTGTTTTAAACTTATGCTCATACTTTCATCCTTACTCATGATTCATACATTCGTACCTATACGCGAGCGTAACCTGAGGGATTCGCTTGCGTGGGTCCCACACATACTTAAACATGGACTTGTTTATATACTATATTCTTGTACGTACACATTCTAAGCTTTTTTTATGTATACCCCGATTCATACACAACTAGTACAAGCTATGCGGATCATGCGACGATCAGAATAATCACGGGTGCACACGGGATTATAGTGATAGGCGTATGAGAACCATAGAGCGTGCTACTGCGTATGGTAATACACGGAACGTAACATGACACCGAAGACGAAACGGACGTAACATGGTCAAAACATGGTGGATACGCTGCTGGTACTTCCTATATATAAGTGTTTTCACCATGTTACCAAAATTTCGTAAAACGTGCCATGGGAAATTCAGTGTTTTACAGACCTCTTGGACCTAATACAAGCTTTAAGCAACTCACAAACACATTATGTCCGATTATCCATGACGAGACTTCATCCTTAACATGCTACTTTCATCTATCTAATGCCCATATCATTCGTATACTTGCGTTCATTTAGTGTCAATTGTTCGCCCCATGCTCCTATTTCCTACCTTTCATACGAACCTCGTTCACAATCAAGCTCGTTTAAGCATTCAAATCCTAACTTATCTTATTACCCTTAGAACTTTCTAATTTTTAGCCATTTCAAATCGTTTTACCTATACCTGTTTACCCCTGCTTATGCCTCAAACCCATTTCGGCTCGACAAATCATTTTACAAACTTATTCTTATCTTCCCAAAATCTCGTACTTTTCAAAACGTTTCAAAATCTCAAGTCTCGAACTGTTACCAAAACTCTTTAAATCTACCTCTTAAATAAATTTCGGGACGAAATTTCCTAAAGGAGGGGAGACTGTAACGCCCTGCTTTTTCATACTTTCCATAATTAGAAAGCTCGCCTTGTAATGCTATTTTTGGAAATCTTGTATTATTGTAGTCGTCTTTTCGTTGTAAAATCCGAGACTTGGATCATAAATAAAATTCGTATTTCTTTAAATTCACCATCTACATATTCATACATGTTCATACGTTGGAATTCATTGTACATCGAATCCTTATTTGTAATTCATACTTATACGATACTTATTCACGATGCATGTCCATGCTTGTCCTCAAATTGTTGATACCTAAAAACCCCTAATAATATGCTTATTTATACAACGGTTAATCATCTAATATGTGACATATACTTGTCACTTACAAACATGTTAAATACTTGTACATTACACTTTTTACATAGTTAAATCATGTTTTATTTCATATTTCACCTTGTTACAAGTTAGGGGAAACATTGTTGCATATTATTACACAACTTAATTAACAAAATTACTCATTATAATGTTTTAAAAAAATAAAAAATAAAGAAATATGGCAGCCCCAATTCAGCAAAATCCAGCCCCATATAGTTGGGTTTTGTGGGTTAGTTTCAAGGTGTAACCCCTTCTAAACACTTACAAAGCCCAACCCATTGAAACCCTAATCCTTCCCCCTATAAATACCACTTATAACCAGCCTCCCTACCACTTTTGCAACACTAAAAACTCTCAAAACATCCTCCAAACCGTAGCTGAAAGCAAGGGTTCGAGCAGATTGACACCCCTTCACGAAAATGAGCATAACTCACTCATTTCTTATCCGATTCACTCGATTCTTTTTCCTACTACTTTGTATTGACCTTATCTACGTTTCCATGGGTTTTTCACAGTAAATAAGTGTCACACCCCGATTTCCACGTGTATCACCGGTGGGCCCGGTGGGGGATTACCGTGACGATGTTGGCAACAATATAGTCAAACCACACAATTATATAAATGCACAGCGGAAGCTTTAAAGATAAATATATACTTCAACCTCTGGTTGTAATATCAAATGTATTACAGAAGTCGAATATATCCACAGCGGATCAAAATAATAATAAAATATTGTTCATTCAGATACGGCATCAAGTTTGCGAGACTATTCGTGATGCTTAGGAAGCTAATACCAGCCCATTTCGTATAGTACCTGCACTTAATCTTTTTGGGGAAAATACGTCAGTTTACACTGGTAAATACATTCAACTGACACATTTGAAAATGTTTATTAAAATTGATTTGAATGCACAAGGCACAAACTCTTTTATAACTTGGGAAAATTATTAAAATCTTGTGAACGTTTTACATGTTCTTTTATGCGTTCAGTAGCCCGGGTCGTGCCGGGTTAAAGATTTATAGACACACCACATTGCGTAAAACCGTAGTATAAAAACCAACGGCTACGTCTTTTAATTTAATGTCGACAATATATACCGGGTGTACGCCTACACCGGGATGTCGATGGTCGCGGCCATTTCGTAAAATGATGCCAAGGATATCCGGGACAACGGTCATTAAACCCCCCAAAGGCTTTTAAGAAACAAAACTGTTTAAATGAGCCGATCATATTATTTAATTAACCACCTAAGCGATGGAAAAATATAATGCTCAATCAAGCGGTATTAACATACCGTAACCCAAGCCCATATAGGGGAAATAAGTTAAAGTATTTACCTTTGCAAGTATATATCCTTAATTCGATTAAATCGCCGATAGCTTTTACCGGGCTCTTAATCTGGAACGAAGGTTTTAATTAACCTCTTAGAATCCTAACGGGTCTTTATATTGGCCGTAGCCTAGACCGATTGGTTCCGGAATATAAATTTGGTTTAATCGCGCGAAGAGGCGAAAACCGAGAATGGAGTGTGATTCTGACCCAACAAGTTCAGAGACTTGTTTTAAACTTATGCTCATACTTTCATCCTTACTCATGATTCATACATTCGTACCTATACGCGAGCGTAACCTGAGGGATTCGCTTGCGTGGGTCCCACACATACTTAAACATGGACTTGTTTATATACTATATTCTTGTACGTACACATTCTAAGCTTTTTTTATGTATACCCCGATTCATACACAACTAGTACAAGCTATGCGGATCATGCGACGATCAGAATAATCACGGGTGCACACGGGATTATAGTGATAGGCGTATGAGAACCATAGAGCGTGCTACTGCGTATGGTAATACACGGAACGTAACATGACACCGAAGACGAAACGGACGTAACATGGTCAAAACATGGTGGATACGCTGCTGGTACTTCCTATATATAAGTGTTTTCACCATGTTACCAAAATTTCGTAAAACGTGCCATGGGAAATTCAGTGTTTTACAGACCTCTTGGACCTAATACAAGCTTTAAGAAACTCACAAACACATTATGTCCGATTATCCATGACGAGACTTCATCCTTAACATGCTACTTTCATCTATCTAATGCCCATATCATTCGTATACTTGCGTTCATTTAGTGTCAATTGTTCGCCCCATGCTCCTATTTCCTACCTTTCATACGAACCTCATTCACAATCAAGCTCGTTTAAGCATTCAAATCCTAACTTATCTTATTACCCTTAGAACTTTCTAATTTTTAGCCATTTCAAATCGTTTTACCTATACCTGTTTACCCCTGCTTATGCCTCAAACCCATTTCGGCTTGACAAATCATTTTACAAACTTATTCTTATCTTCCCAAAATCTCGTACTTTTCAAAACGTTTCAAAATCTCAAGTCTCGAACTGTTACCAAAACTCTTTAAATCTACCTCTTAAATAAATTTCGGGACGAAATTTCCTAAAGGAGGGGAGACTGTAACGCCCTGCTTTTTCATACTTTCCATAATTAGAAAGCTCGCCTTGTAATGCTATTTTTGGAAATCTTGTATTATTGTAGTCGTCTTTTCGTTGTAAAATCCGAGACTTGGATCATAAATAAAATTCGTATTTCTTTAAATTCACCATCTACATATTCATACATGTTCATACGTTGGAATTCATTGTACATCGAATCCTTATTTGTAATTCATACTTATACGATACTTATTCACGATGCATGTCCATGCTTGTCCTCAAATTGTTGATACCTAAAAACCCCTAATAATATGCTTATTTATACAACGGTTAATCATCTAATATGTGACATATACTTGTCACTTACAAACATGTTACATACTTGTACATTACACTTTTTACCTAGTTAAATCATGTTTTATTTCATATTTCACCTTGTTACAAGTTAGGGGAAACATTGTTGCATATTATTACACAACTTAATTAACAAAATTACTCATTATAATGTTTTAAAAAAATAAAAAATAAAGAAATATGGCAGCCCCAATTCAGCAAAATTCAGCCCCATATAGTTGGGTTTTGTGGGCTAGTTTCAAGGTGTAACCCCTTCTAAACACTTACAAAGCCCAACCCATTGAAACCCTAATCCTTCCCCCTATAAATACCACTTATAACCAGCCTCCCTACCACTTTTGCAACACTAAAAACTCTCAAAACATCCTCCAAACCGTAGCTGAAAGCAAGGGTTCGAGCAGATTGACACCCCTTCACGAAAATGAGCATAACTCACTCATTTCTTATCCGATTCACTCGATTCTTTTTCCTACTACTTTGTATTGACCTTATCTACGTTTCCATGGGTTTTTCACAGTAAATAAGTCCCTGGAACTCCAGCAAAAAGGCTCCAAAGTCCACTGATTGTTTTTGTTTTCATGAAATACTTGTTATTTCTTACCAAACTTGAGTCTATCTCATCTCAAACCTATGTCCTAATGCTTACAACACTTTAGTGGTTGGTTAGGCTTAAAAAACAAGGTTGAGACACTTAAAAATCAGAGGATTAAACCTCATAAACTTGGTGTTTTGTTTAGGGTTTTTAACCCACAAGCCATGTCAAACTTTGTCTTTGATACATGAGTGATTATGGAACAACTTAGGTTGTCCAAACATACAATCCTCACATGATTTGATGATTTCTCTTAGTTAGTGTGTATATTTCTTATTCTTTATTGTATGTTCATGACCCTCCTTGGTTGTTTTTTTTACATCAAGTGTAGTGGTGAACACATAGAGGTGCCTAAATGGAAGACTTGATCTTCCTACCTCCTACATGATTTCTATGACATTTAGAGGTACCAAAATGAAGATTTTAATCTTCTACCTCATGCTTGAACTATTGGACATATATTATATAACCTAAATATATTATTCGAATAATCGAATCTTTCATGATGAACTAGTGTTCATATGTCGGGGTACTAGATTACATCATCCTAGACTATGATAACTTGTCACGATTCTAATGGAACCTTGTTCCATGAAAACATCTAAACTCCTTCGAGTTTCCTAGTGTCAAGAACAAGCATCATATGTACTAAATGATTATTTTCCATGTTATTCTCATATCTTATTTTTATGTTGTTTTAAACACCGAATCTCGACTCTAAACATACTTGAACTTTAACCCATATACATTCGGACTCTAAATCTCTACTCGTAAACAATTGGATAATCGGAAAGCATATGCAAGCCTTGTGAGTATACTCGTATTTCCCCCTTTTTACTTTTACCACTTTTGGGGTATAACATGTTTACTTATCAAAAACTTACACATGAACATTTTGCTTAAACACATGAACATTCCTATAACATGCTTGTATACGTGATGGCTTGATACTTTAAACTTGGGTGAAACTTATGTGTTGAATTTATCATTAACTTCGTACGAGCCAAACCGTGACATATGTAGCGCTATAGGATTAACGACCCGCCCTTTATCATCGGTAATGTCATGAGCATATTGCGTTTCCTTGGTTTGATATGTTAGACACATGCCATGTTTAAATGTTTATCTTGAATCACATGCTTGCTATGAGGAATTGTTTAAACTTATCTTTTACTATGTATGTATCAAACTTGTATACTCGCCTTTGCCTTTGCATTGAATTATTTTAAACATGTTACAGGTTGATGAGGATGTTGCTAAGAAAAGAAGTAGCGTTGAGGCCTAGATACACATATAGACGTTAGGGTTTAATATGTTGTATCAATTTTGTTATGTTGTCATGTTATTTTGTTAAACTTGTTGTATTTGAATTTCTTGTAATGTTGACAATTCATCTTATGAAATGAAATCGGATTATTTAAATACTTGTCACAATTATTAGCGTTATGATGTCTCGAGCAATCTTCACACTTCGTCTCATCCCGATGTTTCCGCCATTGGGTGGGGTGTGACAAGGGTCCTTCCCAATTGGGGGCAAGTTTTCCTGGGCGTTCAGCGTTAGATGCTTCGTTATCGCGAAGGACGTAGTCTCCCGGGTTAAAAGTACAAACGCGCACGCGTGAATTGTAGTACTTTTCAAGCTTAGTTTTGTACTTGGCCTCGTTGATGGCAGCGTTTTCACGCCTTTCTTCTAGGAGGTCTAAGTCAAGCCTGCGTTCCTCATTGTTATCTATCTTGTTGATAGCCAACATCTGGGGTAAGGGAAGACCTACTTCCGCGGGGATCACCGCTTCCGAGTCATAGAACAGGCTGAAGGGTATCTCACCGTGACTTTTTTTGGGCTTGTCCTGTGGGCCCATAAGATACTTGGGAGTTCATCGACTCAGCCGCGTCTGGCTGTTCCCAACCATGCTTTGATGCCTTCGACTAGACTTTTATTGATACTCTCGACTTGGCCATTCCCTTGCGGATGCGCCACTGAGGAGAATATGTGTTCAATGTGTAGTTCCTTTAGCCTTTTTTTAAAGTCGTCGGCGGCGAAGTTGGTGCCGTTGTCGGTAACGATGCACATCGGTAGACCGAAACGGCAGATGATATGTTCCCAGATGAATTTTCTTGTTATCATAGCGGTGGTTGAGGCGAGTGGTTTTGCCTCTATCCATTTTGTGAAGTAATCGACAGCCACTATGATAAATTTCACCGCACCTGGTGCGTCCGGAAATGGTCCCACTACATCGATTGCCCATTTTTGGAAACGCCATGCGGTGGTGACCGGGATCAAGCTGTTTTTGGGGCGCAAGGTCTTGGGGGCGTGCCGCTGACAATTAAACCACTTGCGCAAGACTTTGACCGCATCCAGGTGCATGCCGGGCCAGTAATACCCAACGTTCATAATTTTGGCCACTACCATGCGTGGACCTGCGTGTATGCTACATATTCCCTCGTGTATCTCTCTGATAAGGTATGTAGCATCTTGGGGATCGACGCAACGTAGGAGTGGCCCCAGGTATGATTTTCGGTATAGGATACCGTCTCTCATTTGATAATGGCACGCTTTGTATTTCAACTTACGTGCCTCAGACTTGCTTTCGGGAGTAACACTTGTTTGCAAGTATGCAATGATTGGTGTCATCCAGGATGTTGTACCGTACTGGATGACATTCACTTGGCGCAGGGGTACAGAGGGTTTTGCAGAATCTCAATGCGTATCTCCTTTTCCAGGTGTTGAAAGCTGGTGGATGCGAGTTTGTACAGTGCATCCACGGGTTTGTTTTCACTTCTATTGATATGGCGGATATTGAAGGAAGTGAATTTTGATTTCAGTTGCAAGGCTTGCTCGAGGTATAGGATCATGATATCCCCTTTTGCGGCATAGTCACCGCACACTTTCTCTGCAACTAACAAGGAGTCGACGTGTGCTTCCAGATGTTGTACGCCGAGTTTGACTGCCAGACGTAGCCCTGCCAATAGAGCCTCATACTCTGCCTCGTTATTTGTGCTTTTAAAATCGAGGCGGATTGCATAGGTAAGCTCTTGGCCATCGGGGCTGACGAGTCGCAGACCCGCACCTGCACCATCCTCGTTGGATGCACCATCGGTATATAGTGCCCAGGTTTCTGAAGAGGATGGTGGTGGTGCAGGGTTTTGTTCTTCTTCGCATTCTTGGATGCGATTTGCCGGTAATTCGGCAACGAAATCAACCAGAACTTGTCCTTTGATTGCGGGGCGCGTCTTATAGTTCAGCGTGTGCGCGCCCAGTTCAATTGCACATTTTGCTAATCTCTCAGAGTTGTCAGGTTTTGATAGGATCGGGCTGATCCTATAGTTGGTTAGCACCGTGATGACGTGGTTTGCGAAGTAACGTCGTAACCGTCTTGACGCGTGCACTAGTGCGAGCACCAACTTGTCCATGATGGAGTATCTTGTCTCTTGGTCGTTGTGCATTTTCCTGATATAGTAGATGAATGTTTGAACTCCCTCTCGCTCCACTATGAGTAACGTGCCTACCGCGTTGTCTGCGGCAGATAGGTACAAGATAAGTGGTTCTTTCTTGCGTGGTGCGGTTAGAGTTGGGAGTTATATCAAACACTTCTTCATCTCCCAGAAAGCGTTTTCGGCCTCTGCGGTCTATTGGAATTGTTCCTTTTTTAAACAGTTACGCAGGGTTTTGATGAAAGGATAGGACATAGCTACATGATTGGCTAAGAACCTATTTAGTGCGGCTAGCCTGCCGGCTAGTCGTTGCATTTCTTTCATCGTGGAAGGCGATGGCATGCGCTCTATCGCCTGAACTTTTTCTGGGTTTACCCTGAATCCATCTTTTGTTTTGATGAATCAAAGGAACTTGCCTTTCTCCATTCCAAACGAGCATTTCCCAGGATTGAGCTTCATATTGACGTTTCGCAGAGTTTGTAATGTTCTTTCAATATCGGTGAGCATGCTATCTTCTTCCATGCTCATGACGACCAGGTCGTTCATATAGATTTCGACACTTTTGCTGATTTGGCCGCGAAAAGTGTCGTTCATCAACTTTTTATAGTTCGCGCCTGCATTGCGGAACACGAACGACATTTTTGTGTAGCAGTAATTTCCGGTAGGCGTACAGAATGCCGTTTTATCTTCGTCCTCGATTGCCATTTGTACCTGGTGGTAGCCCTTGTAACAGTCGAGGAAACACTTCAATCGAAATGGTGCGAGGTTATCGACTTTTTCGTCGATCTACGGAAGTGCGTAACAATCCTTGGGGCAAGCTTTGTTGAGATCTTTATAATCGACGCACATATGCCAGCCTCCGGTTGGTTTTTCTACCATGACTGGGTTGGACAACCAAGTCTGGTATTGGACTTCCCGCAGGATGTGTCACGGCCCCCGCCCCGGTTTTACCTGTTTCAGGACCCGCGGGACAGAAAGTCTGCGGTATTCTGTTTATTGTGAGTTTAGCAGCGGAAAATTTATTTCACAGGATCGGCTAAGTTAAAATATTTCCCGATTTATTTTATTTCATAATTCGGGATACAACCCCGGATACTTTACAATAACAAGATTTTATTAATAAAACATAATTCTTTATTTTATATTGAGCCACTATCTTAAGCTTGAAATGCTTCCCCTTGCATTTTTCCTGAATTACAACAGATCACCTGAAACATGTTTGAAAAAGATTTTGTCAGCGGGGAAATACTGAGTGAATTATTCTAGTTACTGAAAACGACACATTTATTATAATTCACAGTGGTAAGATCTTTTACAATGTCTCTGATATCAACCAACTACCCACAGTACTTTACCACTCGATCCATTGGCCCATACGTCCAATGGTATCTGTGATTATGGTCATATCACCCAATGGCTGCCCCAATGGTGAAGATTATCAAGTAATGTGCACAATACCCCACATACCGGCTGTAACTTGGTGATTCACATAAACTTAATCACTGTAAGTTATAATTCTGAAAATAATTTGGAGTATTGTAAATAGTCATAAACTGTGATAAAAGAATTTATAAAAAGAGAATAACTCACATTACAGATTTAGTACTGACAGAATGTAATTTTTATCCTTGTTTAACCTAATTTCATAATAATGCACACAAAACAGAGTTAGTAATCAATACAGCAGTTACGATAATTTCCCGAGATCAAATACTCGTAATGAATGACCAAGTGCAATACTTCAACTCATTTATCAAAATGACAAACGACAAAGTATAGTACTTCAACTCGTGTATCGAATTATCGACAACGACAAAGTACAATGCTTCAACTCATTTATCGGATTACCGACAAACGACAAAGCATAGCCCAATGTGGGCGGCACTTAGACATTCTTTGGGTATATTGATCCTGGAAACTGAACCGTAATAGCGATCGAGTACTTACCCTGTTCTGCGGCAGCGATTCGATAATTGTGTGTGTGTGTTGGATTGTTTTCTTATAACTCGATCTACGTAACTCCGATTTTCGTCGTTCAAGTGCCAAATTTCAAGTCCCAACCCCTGCTATTTATACTGAAAATTTGACACCGTCGCGTAGCGCGAGGGGGTACCCCTTTAGGCGTCGCGCTACGCGAGTGATCACCCTATTTTCATAGAGTAGCCCTTCGTGCATGTAGGCTTGCTGTGTCGACGGTTTTTAATTTTTCGAATTTTATAATTAGTTATGAAGATAATCGTTATTAGGGTTTTCCCCCCCCCCCCTGAGTTTTAGGGGCCCTGATCCTGATTCTGATTGTTCTGGAAATTCTAGGGTTAGTGCAGAATTACTTGGGTTTCTTAATTAGGGTTTCCTTAATAGAAGTTACCATCCTAATTATTAATTTTAATGAGAGTTGTTACATCCTCCCCACCTTAGGAAAAATCTCGTCCTCGAGATTCACTGGAATAGATGAGGATACTTGCGCTTCATTTCTGACTCTAATTCCCAAGTGTATTCCGGTCCTCTCTTGGAATTCCATTTGACTTTTACCAACACAAGTCGCTTGTGTTTGAGGAATTTGACCTTCTGGTCTTCTATTTGTAAAGGTTTTTCTATGAATTTCAGTTTTTCATTTACCTCTATGTCTTGAAGAGGTACTACCAGAGATTCATCTGATAAACATTTCTTAAGGTTGGATACATGAAATACATCATGTACTCCAGCTAGTTCTTCTGGTAGTTGTAAGCGATAAGCAACTGGTCCGATTCGTTGAATCACTGGAAATGGTCCAACATATCGGGGACTCAGTTTTCCTTTCTTACCGAATCTTACCACACCTTTCCAAGGAGATACTTTTAGTAGTACTTTGTCTCCTATTTGGAATTCAAGTGGTTTGCGACGATTGTCGGCGTAGCTCTTCTGGCGATCTCTAGCTGTTTTCAATCTTCCTTTGATTTGAATTATCTTGTCGGTGGTTTCTTGCACGATTTCTGGACCTGATAATTGACTTTCTCCTATTTCTGCCCAACATACGGGTGTTCTGCACTTGCGTCCATATAGTGCCTCGAATGGTGCGGCTTTAATACTTGAATGATAACTATTGTTATAGGAGAATTCAATTAATGGTAAATGGTTATCCCAATTACCTCCAAAGTCAATTACACATGCTCGAAGCATGTCTTCCAGAGTTTGGATTGTCCTTTCACTTTGTCCGTCGGTCTGTGGATGATATGCAGTACTCAGGTTGAGTCGGGTTCCCATTGATTCTTGGAAACTTGTCCAAAATCGGGAAGTGAAACGACTATCTCTATCCGATACGATGGAGAGCGGGACTCCATGTAAGGATACTATTTCATCCACATATAGCTTGGCTAACCTTTCCATGCTAAAAGTTTCTTTTATTGGTAGAAAATGAGCTGATTTGGTTAATCGATCCACGATTACCCAAATTGCATCATTACCTTTTCTGGTTCTGGGTAACTTAGTAACAAAATCCATTGTTATGAGTTCCTATTTCCATACCGGCATTTCTAATTGTTGTAGTAAGCCTGAGGGTTTCTGGTGTTCTGCTTTAACTTGTGAACAAGTTAAACACTTAGATACATATTCAGCTATATCCCTTTTCATTCCTATCCACCAGAAATTCTTTCTTAAATCTTGGTACATCTTATTATTTCCTGGGTGTACAGTATACCTAGATTTATGAGCTTCCTCTAAAATTTTCGATCTTAAATTTCCTTGTTTAGGTACCCAAATTCTGCTTTGGTGAAATTTCCAAATTCCATCATTTCCTTGTTCTAATTCTTTTAGGTAACCTTTCATTCCTTCGGCATCGTCCTTGATTGCCGTTTTCTGGATTTCTTTCACTTGTTCCCGTAAATCTACTTGTAGATTTATTCTAAGAGCACGGACTCGCTTTTGCTTTTCATGGAACTTACGACTTAAGGCATCTGCTACTACGTTGGCCTTTCCTTCGTGATATTGAATATCACAGTCATAATCACTCAGGACTTCCATCCATCTTCTTTGTCTCATGTTTAACTCTTTTTGCCCGAATATATATCTTAAACTCTTATGATCTGTATAAACAGTAAACTTACTTCCATACAGATAATGTCTCCAAATCTTAAGGGCGAAAATTATGGCTCCTAGTTCTAAATCGTGAGTCGTATAGTTTTCTTCGTGCTTTTTCAATTGTCTAGAGGCATACGCAATTACCTTCTTGCGTTGCATCAACACACATCCGTATCCTAATTTTGAAGCATCACAGTATACTTCAAAACCTTCCGTTCCTTCTGGTAAGGCTAAGATTGGCGCATTGGTTAATTTCTGCTTTAAGATTCTAAAAGCTTCTTCTTGTTTTGGTCCCCATTCAAACTTAGTGGCTTTACAGGTCAGCTTAGTTAATGGTACAGCTATCTTGGAAAAATCCTTAATAAACCGTCTATAATAACCGGCTAAACCTATAAAACTTCTAATTTCCATTGCAGTTTGTGGAACCTTCCAGTTGGTAATTGCTTCAATCTTAGCAGGATCTACGTGAATACCTTCGTGATTCACCATGTGGCCTAAGAATTGCACTTCTTGCAGCCAGAATTCGCACTTCGAGAATTTTGCGTACAACTTTTCTTTTCTTAACAGAGTTAAGAGTGCATGCAAGTGCTGACAATGCTCGACTTGACTTTTGGAATAAATGAGTATATCGTCAATGAATACGATCACAAATTTATCAAAATATGGTTTACAGATTCTGTTCATCATGTCCATGAATGCAGCTGGGGCATTGGTTAATCCGAAGGGCATGACTGTAAACTCATAATGACCATACCTAGTTCTGAAAGCAGTTTTAGGTATGTCTTCTTCTTGAACTTTCAACTGATGATATCCGGATCTTAAATCTATCTTAGAGAAATACCTAGCTCCTTGTAATTGATCAAAAAGATCGTCAATCCTAGGTAATGGGTATCGATTCTTAATTGTGACCTTATTCAACTCTCTATAATCAATACACATTCTCATTGATCCATCTTTCTTTTTCACAAACAACACTGGTGCACCCCAAGGGGATGAACTAGGTTGTATAAATCCTTTGCTTAGTAATTCATCTAATTGCTTTTTCAATTCTAGCATTTCGGTAGGAGCTAATCGATAAGGTGCCTTGGCTATCGGTGTAGTTCCTGGAATTAGATGAATCCTAAATTCTACTTCTCTGTCTGGTGGTAACCCAGGTAAATCTTCTGGAAATACATCTGGGTATTCTGAGACTACAGGAATTTCCTTGAGTTCTTTACCTTTAGTACAAATGATTACGGAAATCATATATACTATTCCTTGGTTTCGTTCATAATTAGCAACTTTCATTACTGATATGAACTTTAATGGCTTCCTAGGTTTATCTCCTGAAATCTTAATTACCTCTCCAGTAGGTGCTTGAATTTCTATAGAATTTCTATCACATATGATTTGAGCATGGTTGGCTATTAACCAATCCATTCCTAACACAACATCAAACTCAGCTAATTTCATAGGTAATAGGTTTGCAATAAACTTATGACCTGAAAGTTCTATTTCTACTTTTTGCAAAACCTGATTAATTTCTATGGAATTTCCATCTGCAGTTTCGACTGTAAAGATCTGCCTAATTGTAGTTAATGGTAACTTAAGAGCTTGACAGAATGAAGTATTTATAAAACTTTGGTTCACACCAGAGTCAAATAATACTTTTGCATAGACGTTGTGGACTAAAAACGTACCGGCGATCACCTCCGGAATGAGTTCTGCTTCTTGAGTAGTTAGCTGGAAGGCTCTGGCATTCTTCTTAATAGTTCCTTCAACGGGTTTGCCTTTGTTATCAGTGATTTTGTTCAGTTTAGGAAATTCGGTTTTGTAATGTCCTGTTTCTCCACAGTGAAAACAGGTTACAGTTTTCTTCTTACAGTTTTCTTCACTATGGCCCACCGATTTGCAGAAGTTACAAATTGCATAGCATTTTCCAAAATGCTTCCTTTTGCAATTTCTGCAGAATGGCGGGATGGAAGATTGTCTTGTTCCTTTCTTCTTGAAGTTACTACTATTACCCACCCTAAATCCTTGGGTAATTTTCTGAGCCAATTCTTTCTTCCTATCTTCATCTCTTGTGCGTATCAGTTCGTCGGTTAGGGTATTAGCTAATCCTACTGCATCGTCAATAGTGCGAGGTCTCGCAGCTTTAACGATATTGCGAATTTCGCTAATTAATCCTCAAATATATCGAGAAATGAGTACCGGTTCTGGCGAAGCCAAGTTAGGTACCACTCTCGCATATTCGAAGAATGTTGAGGTATAACCACGACAATCTACCCCTGTCATTCGATGATTTAGGAACTTATTTGCCATTTGTTCCTTCTCATACTCAGGACAGAATTTTCTTTCAACAAGATTCTTAAATTCTTCCCAGGTCATAGCATAAGCCACCCGTCTTCCTTTTGCCTGTAGCACCGTGTTCCACCATTCTAGTGCTCCTTCCTTAAACAGATTTGAGGCGTACATGACTTGATCTTCGTCAGCACATTTGCTTATTGCAATTACTGCTTCGGTTTTCTCTAACCATCGCAGTGTTGCAGTTGCTCCTTCGTTGCCTGCAAATTCAGCGGGTTTACAAGCAAGAAATTCTTTGAAAGTGAAACCAGGTGTTGCAGCCTTTCGTTTCTTAGGGCGCTGCGTGTGCTGAGATTCATTGTCATGATTTATATGATCATTGCCCCCGTTTATACTGTTACTGAAATTATCTTCGATGGTATGTTTACTAGGAACGATATGTTGCGGATCGTTTGGATTTTTCATAGCAGCAACGAACATTGGAATTGCGTTAGCTATTCCTTGGGCAACCATATTTTCAATATCTTGTTTGGTCATATATTGATCTTCTGGGTGTTGCTCCGATTGATTAACTTCATTTACTGGTTCGTTATCGTTATTTGCCATCTGATGATAAGTTATTATGAATAATTAGCAATTAACAATTTATACAAATCATTAAACAAGTTATAACACATAAAGCCCAAAATTATCGATTTCTCGATTTCATGTTATATCCGTATAGTATGCATCAATACACACAAATATCTTACAACGTTTTATTTGTTATGTTACAACTGGTTTCGCTATTTACTATTACTATTATACAAAGATAGTTTCCGTCCTCCTACTTGTCATTTTTAAAAACGAAGTTCCCTCTCGTCATACTTCCAGGCAATCTGTCCCCCTATTTCCCTAATTCTATTCCCTGCATCCATCAACTCTTCACCAAAATGGCGAAGTTCAGCCAGGTTCTCATTGCTCATCGGTGGATTGGGTAGGGGTTCTGGGTCGGACTGTGGAAAGAATGAGTAAGCGTTATTGACAATATTTTGAAATTGCCAATCGTTGGTCCACCATTCTTCCATTTCTACAGGTTGGTTATGGACTATTGGTTCAGTGAGGGTTGGTGCAAAATTCATAGGAATTGGGTTTTCGATAGGATAAGTAAAAATACCCGGACTGACAGGTTGCATAGTCTCACATTTTTCTAATAAAATATCTATCTGATCCTGAAAAGTAACTCTTTTGGTTTGGTTAGAACTTTCTCCAACTTCTACTTGGGTTGGGTTAGAACCTTGCCCTATTTCTATTGCTATTTCCTGAGAATACTGATCGAACTGCTCCTCCATTTGCCTAACCTCATTAGCTTCAGTTTCCTGTTCTTGTGGATTAGGGTTTTCCTGGATTACAATCGCTTTTCCTTTGTCTAAAGGTTTACTAGTTTTAGGGGTTTTTGTAACTGTCTTTCTTTTACGTATACGGCTTCCCCATACATAATTTTTCTTTGGCCTCCTTTTTGGTTTGGTCACTGGTGGAGTAGGGAGTTTTACAGGTTGGTCCACATCAGCAATATATCCCGTGAATTCATGAGAAACTTCTATGTTCACTGGGTACAAATTGAGGTTCTGAAAAGCTTCAGATATCTCGTTCATGCTGTGTAGCATATATGCAAAATGCATAAAATATTTAGTTAAAACTTTGGAACAAAGTTTAACAAATAACATGGAAGTTTTATTGCACACTATTTGTACAAAATACAGGAAAACACACTCAAATTTATTTCACTTTTATTTATTTACTTATTGGGAAGTACTGCTTGAAATTTTAGGGCATTTTTAAAGATTTGCATGTTCTGCCACAATAGCTAGCATATATAAATTTGCCCATTTTTCATTTTATCTTCCCAAGGTGATTTATCGATTAAATCCTGGGTTTCCTTTTTAATTTTCCTTTCTCTGATTTGCTCCTTACTTTTCTTAATAATCATACTCCTTTTTCTAGGAGAAAGCGGATTTTCATAATTCGCTTTTTGCACAAATATTCCTTCCTCAGGAATATTAGGGAGCTTTGAAATTTTAGTTTTAGACGAACTGCCTTCTTCGTAAATTGATCTATCTAATTTAAGATAGATATCTTGCAACTTTTGTTTACCCATACTGTAATTAACAAATAATCAGTTAAAAACACATAAACACATAATCACATAATAGTAATCAGGAAAATTAAGTATCGTTTAAATACTTAATTAGCTTAACTTAGTGGCTCTGATACCACCTTGTTTCTGTCACGGCCCCCGACCCGGTTTTACCCGTTTCAGGACCCGCGGGACAGAAAGTCTGCGGTATTCTGTTTATTGTGAGTTTAGCAGCGAAAAATTTATTTCACAGGATCGGCTAAGTTAAAATATTTCCCGATTTATTTTATTTCATAATTCGGGATACAACCCCGGATACTTTACAATAACAAGATTTTATTAATAAAACATAATTCTTTATTTTATATTGAGCCACTATCTTAAGCTTGAAATGCTTCCCCTTGCATTTTTCCTGAATTACAGCAGATCACCTGAAACATGTTTGAAAAAGATTTTGTCAGCGGGGAAATACTGAGTGAATTATTCTAGTTACTGAAAACGACACATTTATTATAATTCACAGTGGTAAGATCTTTTACAATGTCTCTGATATCAACCAACTACCCACAGTACTTTACCACTCGATCCATTGGCCCATACGTCCAATGGTATCTGTGATTATGGTCATATCACCCAATGGCTGCCCCAATGGTGAAGATTATCAAGTAATGTGCACAATACCCCACATACCGGCTGTAACTTGGTGATTCACATAAACTTAATCACTGTAAGTTATAATTCTGAAAATAATTTGGAGTATTGTAAATAGTCACAAACTGTGATAAAAGAATTTATAAAAAGAGAATAACTCACATTACAGATTTAGTACTGACAGAATGTAATTTTTATCCTTGTTTAACCTAATTTCATAATAATGCACACAAAACAGAGTTAGTAATCAATACAGCAGTTACGATAATTTCCCGAGATCAAATACTCGTAATGAATGACCAAGTGCAATACTTCAACTCATTTATCAAAATGACAAACGACAAAGTATAGTACTTCAACTCGTGTATCGAATTATCGACAACGACAAAGTACAATGCTTCAACTCACTTATCGGATTACCGACAAACGACAAAGCATAGCCCAATGTGGGCGGCACTTAGACATTCTTTGGGTATATTGATCCTGGAAACTGAACCGTAATAGCGATCGAGTAATTACCCTGTTCTGCGGCAGCGATTCGATAATTGTGTGTGTGTGTTGGACTGTTTTGCTTATAACTCGATCTACGTAACTCCGATTTTCGTCGTTCAAGTGCCAAATTTCAAGTCCCAACCCCTGCTATTTATACTGAAAATTTGACACCGTCGCGTAGCGCGAGGGGGTACCCCTTTAGGCGTCGCGCTACGCGAGTGATCACCCTATTTTCATAGAGTAGCCCTTCGTGCATGTAGGCTTGCTGTGTCGAAGGCTTTTAATTTTTCGAATTTTATAATTAGTTATGAAGATAATCGTTATTAGGGTTTTGCCCCCCCCCCCCTTAGTTTTAGGGGCCCTGATCCTGATTCTGATTGTTCTGGAAATTCTAGGGTTAGTGCAGAATTACTTGGGTTTCTTAATTAGGGTTTCCTTAATAGAAGTTACCATCCTAATTATTAATTTTAATGAGAGTTGTTACAGGATGCCTGCGGAGAGCAGTTCTGTGACCTGCTCATGCATCGCCTCGTTCTTTGCAGACCAAAGGTGGCGTTGGCCTTGGATCACCGGCTTGATACCTGGCAAGGTATTCAAAAAATGTTACGCGATTTCGCGTGGCACCCCTGTCATGTCTGCGGGTGTCCACGCAAAAATATTCTGGTTCCTGAAGAGGAGCTGCTTTAGGTGCGCTATGATGTTGGGGGACAAGGCGTGGCCTAACGTGACTGTTTGCTCTGGGTGTCTCGCGTTGGGAACCCACTTTTCTGGTTGGGTGTTGGGGGTAGGCGTTGCCATCTTGTTCGGACCCAGCTCGTCCGACGACATGACTTCCCTGCGTGTGTAGATTATCGCAACCCCCGTTTCGGTTGGGAAACCGACCGCAGAGTGGGGTACTGACGTAATCATGTTGAAGTCGGCTTGAGATTCTCTCCCGAGAAGCACGTCGTATTTGGAGGTGTGAGGTAAAACCATGAAATTCACCTCCTCCGTTCGTGTGTGCCTTCCGTTGGTGAGGCGCACAGGAAAAGTAATTTGGCCCTGGGGGAAAACAATTTCCCCTGTGAACCCGGCCAAAGGGTAGTCCACTGCTTGCAACCGATCCTTGTCTTCTTGATCGAACTGGTTGAAGCACTGCTCGTATATGATGTCAAAAGTACTGCCCGGGTCGATGAATAATCGCTCGGTGCAGTAGTGAGCCAGGTGGCCTGTAATAACGACGGCGTGCCTGTCGCGCGGATCGCCTCGGACTTTTGGAAAGATGACTTGCTCGTCTTTCCAGTCATTGTCCGGTCTTCTCGCCGCCTTGCGCGGCTTTCCTTTGCCTCCGTTGATCATATGGGTTGAGGCCACATACATGGTGCTCTTACCTGCGGAGGTGCCCTCGTTGTGGGGGGGGGGGGGTGATGCGCTTGGTTGGCTTTTGCGCACCGGGCAATAGATGTTGCAGCTTACCCTCCTTTAGGGCCCGCTCAATCTCCAGTCGGAGACTGATGCAGTTGTTTGTTATGTGGCCCGAGTCCTTGTGGTACTCACAATAGAGTGTGAGATCCTGGTTTTTCTTGAACTTTATCGGCTGGGTCGGTCGCAGAAATTGCGCGTCCGTGAGGAGGACGTCGCTTAGCGACTGCGTAATCTCGGTTCAGTTGCGGTCCCGAGGCTCTTGATTCGACGCCCGATTTTCACATTGGGCGTTGATTGTTGCCCTTGCGTCGTGCTGGTTGTTACGCGGGACATATGGCTTGAAATCGCTGCCGCGATTCCATGTGTCCCGGTTGCGCTTGTTGTTGCGCTTAGGTTCATGGCCGGAGGACTAGCCTTCCGCTTGGGGCTGTGCCTTTGGGAGGTGCGGTTTAAGGGACCGCTGGGTCTGGGCATATGTCTTGACTGCAGCCATGACATCTTCCCATTTCTTTGGCAAGCCTTCCTTGCCGGAGATGGTCATGACCATTTGTTCGTCTTTAACGACTACAATTAAATGGTTGCGTGCCATCTGGTCTGCCATGCCACCTATCTCCAGGCATTCTTTGTTGTAGCAGACGACGAACGACTCATGAGATTCGTTGTCTCCGCGCCAAATGTTCATGACGTCTATCGAGTCACGCTCGTGACGTCGCTGTTGGCAAAAATGTGCGAGGAACTTTGCATGTAAGTCCTCGAATGAGGCCAGTGACCCTACTGGAAAAGTATCGAACCTAGCCCTGGCCAGACCCGTTGCACCCTACGCCGATGAAGATGTTCATGTGATCGTCCGGGTCGGACGAACCATTGTATTACCCAACGTTTAATGGGAATTTAGTGGTGGTGACATCGGCGTGGGCATTCTCCGGGATAAACTTTGAGTTTTCGGCCGCAGATTTTGGCCTGTAGGGTTGGCTCTAGGCGACTGTCATTGGTGCCACTTGCTCTGTACTGTCAGTCCCACTTGCCTTGTGGGCAGGATGCGGTGCCGTGCCGCATCGCTACCTGCGGTAACTGCCGTTGTTCCCGCGTTGTCCTTCTGGCAAAGACTGTGGGATGCGGTGCTAGGCCGCATCGCCACCTGTGGTGACTGTTGCTGTTATCCAGATCCCTTGTATTGATAGAAGTGTTCAAAGGATGCGGTGCTAGGACGCATCGCTATGCGTACACCGTTTTCATACACTAGATGCGGTACCGTTCTCATACTCCAGGTAAGTCCTCTTCCATCACTGGGCAGATTGGATTCGACTTCTGTGTTCGCGCGTGTCCGCACGGACACAGATAGGTCTTTAGCTAGTGGGGGTTTTGATAAGGGTAATGGTCACTCGCGGTCATGCTGACGCGAGAACTGGGACCATACCCCTTCAACAGTAGTGTTTCAAGTTTCAACACAACTATTATACAAAGGTTTACATAAAAAAATTAAATAGATAAAACTCGATCAAATCAGACTGAAAACAGGGCCGACTCAAGGGGGAGTGAAATAAAGCAAGAGCTTTAGGCCTCCATTTTCTTAGGGCCTCAAATTCTAAGAAAATATATTATATGTTGGTAATTTTGGCTTTGAGATTGTTAACATTGAGGTCTATGATCTATAATTATACGTATACAAAGATGATATATGAATAATAGGATTCATAGCAATTTTTTTCGTTTACAAAAAAGGCTCCAATTTTGCTATCCGCTTTAGGCCTAGAAAAATTTAGAAAATTTTGAGCCGGTCCTGACTGAAAATCATCATTTTATTTTCTACTCATTTGATCGTTCTTATTTGTATTTATCTTTATATTATATCCAACTAGAGTTAAGCCCGCGTGTTGTGACGCTGACATAATGAACGCAAACCATTTATAATATAAATGGACCGCTAACTGTTATTGCATATTCTTAGTTTCTAGTACACGACACTTTCATACGAAATGTAATACAATAAATCAACAAAGTAAAGAAAACCAACAAATCAAAAGGGTACAACCAACAATGTACATAAATCTTGTAAATTAAGAAGCCCACCCAAATTTTTGTGTACTAGAAAAGCACAAGCATCATGGTTTTGTGGCATTTTTTCCCATCACTGGTTTCATCCGGTTACAGGTACATGACAAAAATGGCTTAATCAGTGGTTACGCCCATCAGATGATACAACCAAAAAGCACCGACTGTCTTGGAAGTGCGTGTGCCGGTTGATCTACAAATAATAATAAGTAACTGTCTGTTAGCATAAGAAAAAGACAGTTAATATATAAAACGATAAGTGGTAAGCTTACCATGATGTAATCAACTCCGACACACACATTCTAGGTTGACGTGTGAATCTGAAATACGCACCAACTAGGCAAGCGATAAGGAAATGACAAGTCATCGGAGCAAACGCAGTTCTGCATAAAGTCTAACAACCTATTGCACAAAATAACAAAAATGCATAAGTTGCTAATGCCAACAAAGTTAAACACTCAAAGCATATATTCAACATTCTGTAACAGAAATATAATCAAAGGTTAAAGCAATGACGCGAAAGCTAAAAGCATTAACTTACCATAGGCACCAATGAACCTAGGTGGTCCAAACCCCGAAGCAAAAGGAACAACACGACTAGGAAAACAGAACCCAAAAAGGAAAAAATATAATTAACAATGAAAGTAGATGTTACTGATTAACATTATGTAAATACATTTACAAGCTCAGGTTATCGGCTACAAGTGGTGGCTGCATTAAACCCACTTTCGTTGTCATGCCTAGATAAAAACATCTTCATATCCACAAGAAAGTAACCATGAATACGTCATCATATCTAAAATAGGCAAAGTATGGGTCATTTACCTATCCGAAACCCAAGGGCCAACAAAAAAGCCAACGTAACAAATAAGGAAAGAGTCTCACATGAGGTTGCCCTCACCATCATCGACCAGTTTAACCAAAAGTAAGCAAAAGAGTACTTACAAACATCCACCAATGGTAGTCGACATGTTTTTCGGATTCCAATTTGCGTACAAAGTACATACGATGAACCCAGAAACAAATTTCTTAACCAAATCAAAAACAAAACGAAAGCGGGGAAAGCACAGTATAAATAAAGGCTCGAATCGTAGTAATGGAATTCGCCTTCACCCAAATCTGTCATGGCTACAAACGTAGTTGCAAAAGGTGTAGAGAAAATATACAAACAATACAATTGCCATCTACATTTCCCAGCCAAGATATAGATCGGATCTACAAAGTCCAATTACTACAGCCAATCATCATTACAACCTCGCCATTAAAAAAATACAATAGCAAAAGAACATGAAAGATAAATATGTAATTAATATGTTACCAAAGGTCCCAACAAAGCAAAACATATCCAAAGCACACCATAATCCTTTCAAAAGAATTAATTCAAAGATTTTTATGCATTGTTGGTTTTACCTCCAACTTTGTGTGTCTCAGCATAGCGTCACAGACACACAGACGTGTTAGGCATCGCTCGAGGGCGTGTGTGTGCCACGTCACCTGTGAACCTATACGAGCACGCCACACAGTCGCGCCGTATTAGCTCACTCTGGTGCGCTGCGCACGTCACATCAGGCCCCATGCACCATGCGCAACCGCGCGCCTTCATGCCATGTCACGCGCTTCGAACCACTTGCTCCTTGCAGCCCATGTGATCCACCACGCGCACGTGGTCAAAAATACAAAGGCGGCTCACGGCGATGCGAAGTGTAAAGTGCGCCATTGATGTGTGTAAAATGCAACATATAAAACACATCATTTAAGGCATAAAACTAACCCTTTTTAAGTACTAATGTTGGAAAAAGAGTGTTTTTGTCTTCCTTTTGTATTTTCAGGATGAAATGAGCTCAAAATCACAAAAGAAGCAAAAAGACCACTAATTCTACCATAAATACAAGAAAAGGAACAAAAGTAAACTGCCCGGACCCTCAACGACACCTCCCAAGACAAAGAGAAGAGAACAGAGCCTGAACACGCCCCGTGTCCAGTGAACACGGGGGCGTGCCCAGGAAGCAGCAGAAAAGACAAACCAGTAGAAGCTTCCATTGCTCACCACGGGGCCGTGCCCAGCGGACACGGGGGCGTGTTGAAAGTACAGCAGGCGCATTAATTGTAATTCGCAATTACAATTAATGAAGAGAGAGAATGTCAGACGGGCACGGGGCCGTGTCCAGCGGACACGGGGCCGTGTCCAGCGTTCTGTTCAGCCTATAAATAGAGGAGCTTGGCTTCATTCTCTCTCATCCCTTGGCACACCACCTCTCTCACACTTCATCCACCACCCACCACCACCATAACACCATCATCCACCACCATCATCCATTGTCCATCATAGAGTGTGTGAGTCGTCTCGGGATCCAAGATTGATCGTAAGAGTTCTTGACAATCAAGGCCATGTTTGCCTAAGTCTCTTACATCACTTGGTGAAGACAAGTGTTTAGTATAATACTTTTTATTTTTAATCTTTTGCACTTTTTATTTGGTTTTGTATTAATGACTTTAATAACTAGTTACTTATGTTGAAGGTGATCTTTCCTTATCGTTTGTCCGTGGTGTCTTGGCATTATTTTACTGTCTATATAAAATAAAAGATTTTCACCATTCATATCTCCACGGTCTATATGGAGGTATGTTGGCTACCTGGTCGGGGGTTAAGGGAACGGTTTGGTAAAGGTCTTGCCCTTGTTCAGCGTTTAGAGGTCCTGCTTGGGACCTGGGTCAAATTTAGTAGGATCTCCTTCAATACCCATAGGTATTGGATGGCGGGGATCCAAACTCTTTGACCCCCTCATAAGCTAACTACTATTAATACTATAACCCGGCTATTTAGGACTGTATCCCTGCTGACTCAGACTACTTAGCCGAGGGTAACGTCACCGCCAAAAGCGGGGCCTACCATAATTTGCATTAATAACTTAATTCATTATCTTTCAATAATCCGACCCTTTAGGATTGTATCCTTGCTGACTCAAACTACTGGGTTGAGGGTAACGTCGCCTTCAAAAGAGGGGCCTACTACAATAACTAAGATAATCTCTTAAACAAGTGCAAAAGTGCGAAAATAATCAAAGGTTATACTAATACACGTGTCGGATCCAAGTGATTCATCTTGTCTATCTGTTTTTATTTTATTTTCTTTTTCAGCATTTAGTTAGTTTTTATTTTTCTTAGTTTAAAAACATTTTCCTAACTTTTTGATTTGATTAGACGTTGAGGATAAACCGGTATTAAAAGCTCTTGTGTCCTTGGACGACCTCGGTATCTTACCAACACTATACTACGTCCACGATGGGTGCACTTGCCCATATGTGTGTTTAGTGTTAGTAAATATCGTGTTTTATAAATTTAAAACTTGGCTAAAAGTGTAAAAAGGGCTTAAATATATATCTAAAAATATAACACACTTCACGCACATCAGCCATCAATATCTCATTCATCTTAGCTCCGTTTTGGACGTGGTTTAGTTCGTTGCGAATCTCTTCCAACATAGAACACAAACCCTCAAATAAATATATAAAACCCGTTCATTTTCTTATATTTATATCTAGTCCAAAATAGGAAAAAATCATTTTCCTATATTTGTGAAAAATGTTATTTTCATCAATTTTTCCAACATGTTATACGGCCCGTATACATGTAAAACAAAAAAAAAGATTCCAATACATTTATTTCTGTACAAAATTATTTTATACGGGCCGCATAACATTATACGGCTCTTATAGACTAGAGATGTAAAAATAAAATTACAGAAGTGTGTATAAAATTAGCCTTTTCAAAGTGTGTTATATCTTCACGCCAATGCGCCACACACCACATATCAACTTCACTCACATAGTCACATGTAATCATTTTCGTCCGATGTTAATTCAAAATTGGATTTAGAAGAGTCTCTGCCACATATTATTACATTTATAATCGTATATGTTGTTATCTTACTTAACTTAAGATACGGTATTAAGTGTCATGTATACTCATAAACGTTTTCATTTCTATCATCTTTTTTAACCTTTTTTTTTTCTACATATTCTATATTTTATTTAGTAGAATTGGTTTTTCTATTCAAAAGGTGGTGGCGGCGCAACTTGTTGCCCGACTACCTGCCACATATTTTTTAACCTTTAGCGACGAAGAATTACTATTAACGACTTTTTTAACCCGATTCAAAAGTCGCACAACGTCAGGAGCGAGACCACCAAAGGTATCAAACGCAAACGGGACAAACACGTGTTGATTCTCCAGGCAGGCTTTCTCATGTTTTGCCACTTTGCTCGCCTCTGCCTTGAGCACTGCTTGCCCTACGACAAAGCCTTTGTCCTTGAGCCCGACAAGGGGGGAGACTCCAGTTAGATCTACACAAGCGTGTTTCCCACCTTCCCATCCAAACACAAGGATGTCCGCTGGGCGTAAAGTGGACCTCCCCTCTAAGGGGTCAGTCAGGAAATTTACTGGAGCCTCCTTTTTGGCAGAGATCTCGGCCCGCTTAAGAACATCACATAACACATCTCTCACCCAATCATGCCGATATTTAAACCCTGGTAGCTCTTTACAGTGGATCGCGTGCTGGCCGAAAGAATCCAAACACGCTTTGCGGCATACCGGACATGGCTCGTCAACTGGGAACAAAGGAATCATCAGTCGGTATCTAAGTATAGCACGATATTCCATAGCCGACATGTGTTGCCCCAAGCCTTCAATAGGTACGACAGACAGAAAATCCTGAGCATGTGGGGCACGTAGACATTCAAACACAGCTCTTTGCCGAGGGGATAAAACAAACTTCTCTTCAAACCTCTTGACAATTTCGCCATATAAGGCATTCGCCAGAATTTTATGGGATTTAGGAGGGGTGGTGTCTTTAATGTAGAAACCGCCAATATCAAGGTCGGGAAGAGAACTATGCAAAAGGTCCAACGCACTCCTGTAATCGGAGTCTAAAACATCCCCACCACATTCTCGGAGTATGTGGTCTTGTAAACCCCAAGATTGGGCCCTTGAAGCCACGAATGCATATGAAGAGGCATCATCGGTCGTACAAATCACTAAGCCTCCGAACCGGGTCGGGAGAGAAGCCAACCTCCACTGGAGATCTCCAAAAAAGGTACCCCCACAAACAACAATATCCTCTAATGCTCCCCGGAGGCCTTCATAAAAAACAGAGACAACTCCCCCGACCAAAGAAGGTTGACACGTTCGAAGACCAAACAATAATTTAGCAACACCCATACAAGAACGAAGCAAGAGGAGCTCGCTTTGAGGGTCCTATAGGCGTTTAAGGCACCTCATCAGCTCGATTGCACAGTTCGCTCTTTTAAGAGCCATACTACTAATAAACTCTGCATCACGACTAACGACACCCCCAGGAGTTTCACACCCAGCACCGGCCTCTCAATCCCCCGAGGGAATAAGCCCTCCTGAACCTTTACACCATTGCAGGTTGGCCAGAAAACTTCAGTTTTCTTTATATTAAGTTGAAGCCCTAAGGAAGGACCCTCAGCTCTGATGATATCTAAAGCATTAGCCACTTGGGTGGCATCTCCAATAAGCGTTCCGTCATCTAGGTACCAGACGTAAATAGAAGATTGCAGCAATCTCTTATTCGGTGAACAAGGGGGTGTAGAATAAGGGCAAAAATAATTATATCATAGTATTATTAATTTTACTTACTTATACTCTTTAAAGATTTACATTCATAATATTGTCATATGAAAATGATTATGTGTAATGTGAATATAATCCCCTTAGGGGTATGGGTACCCAAGGGTAGTACCTTTGCTCCCATCGATCAAATCCCATCATGTCAAAAGTCTAAAAACTATGCTTAAGCCATAAAACATTGACGACGTCTTACCTTTGCAATGAACTGTTTTTTTGAACTTTAATAAAGTCAAATGCCTCGATCAATCAAAACCCATCAATCAATCACAAGGTCAACAACCTTCTCAGACAACTCAAATCTTTCACGGGTACTCTTTAAGGCATAAACAACCCGCCAGCCCTACCCTTGTGGGTGGCGGCGATGTTGTGACACCTCAACGAACCCGGGGAGGGTACCCGCATGGGTGCCCCCTCTTCTACTTATAGACGCTTAGCAAACCATAAGAAAAGCCCTAACAAAATGGGAATAATGGAAAGTTCATTGGTTTACAATATGTGAAAAGGTGAGACCCTCACTGGTTATTTGAAGTTGGGACTGCTGCCGGCCAATAACTAATAGTTGAGATTTTTAAAATTCATTATTAAAAAAAAAATACGATGTTTTATTGGAGAGTAGAAATTCATTCTTCATGCCAATGATTTTTAGATCAAGTGATGGAAGGCTTGCATTTCTTTTGGGAGATACAAGTTCAACTCCCACTTGGTACACAGTGAGGCACTCGTGAGCAATGATAGGAGACATAGGAAAACTTGGGTTCGATCCTTGAGCCAAACGAGTTTTACCAATAATTTCACCGTCGTGCCTACGAGCGGGTGGGTTACCGGGTTTTCTTCGGAATTGGTGGTGGACTCGGATTACTCTCGGAGTACTCCGTTTAGTATAGTGAGTATCCCGAAAATGCTCGAGATTAATTTTGTTGGCCGTTCAAAAAAAAAATCCTCATGTATTACTCAACATTCATTACTCTCTTTTTATCTCTCTTCCCTTCTCATACAACACACTAATCCTAAAGTTATCGCAAAAAACGCTTCCTCCAGTGCTACTACGAGTCTTAACAATAATTTTTGTTTTGTGCAACCATTAGGCAACGTTAGAAGCAGTGACTATCACTCGGGTCATTTTAACAATATCCCACAACTATTTATTTGGTGTAAATGAGAACAATATCGTGTAACATCATAGCTCATACACTTAAAAATATCAAGACTTCTTTGTTATATAAATGTTATACCATACAAGTTTTAATAAGGGTGTATAAACTATAAATTCATCCCAACAAACCAAGTCACGTTTCATTAAATGCCGTCAATTATTGTTTAATGCGATTTGGTTGGAGGAGATATTCATATGTTAACTACTAAGATCATACCATTGGCAACGATATTATAAATATATTAAATGGATGGGACCCACCAACTGGACCCCTTCTTCATCATACGACATGGATATGGATGTGGACCTACAAACAACCAAACAAGCCCCGACAGTTTCACGAAATCAAGCGCCCTTTTTTCCTGTTTCACCAAATAATAAAACCTCGTTATCTTTCTTCCTCATGCATGTTGATGGGTCGGGTCCGTTTTGGGTCGAACCCACAAACCCGTTAGCTAAACAGGTCGGGATTGTGTTAACCCGACGGATTTACAGGTTGAACTGTTTAAACCAATTTGTTTTGTATTTGTTTTATACCATAAATTAAAGGGTAAATTGCCATTTTAGTTCTTGAGGTTTGGTCCAAATTGTCATTTTAGTACAAATAGTTTTTTTTTCTTCTTTGGGTCCCTGACTTTTCAATTTTCTTGCCATTTGATCACATTGCCTAACTCAGTCTAAAAATCTGGTTATAACCAAGGCTATTTTTGGCATAACTGTTGTGTAGTGATAACCAGGAGTAGTTTATAACATAATTTATAAACCTCATAATAATTTAATGCCAAAACTACCCCTGATTATAACCTGGTTTTTAAAATAAGTTAGGCAATGTGATCAAAATGACAAGAACAAGGAAAAGTCAGGGACACAGAGGAGAAAAAAAACTATTTAGACTAAAATGATAATTTAGACAAAAACTCAATGAATAAAATGGCAATTTACTCTAAATTAAATGTGTTATATATTTTACGTCAAAATTTAAAACTTAATAGAGAGCTTTATTTGTGTCAAAATGTAAATTTAGAGTGCTAATATGCGAAAGAAAAAAAAAACTCAGGTTAATAGGGATGTGTTTATGTCAACCCGCGAACATTCGTGTTGTATTCGTGTTCATATGTCTGACATGATTTTTGGATTCGTGTCATGTTCGGCTTTATATCAAATTTACAGGTTCGCGTCGGGTTAAACCTGCAAACCCGTTTAGCACTCCTAGACTATAGACTTAATACTATGCGAGTTACCTGTTTAAAAAAGAAAATATAAATTCGAATATAAAACCACTTAAAAAAATCGAATATAAAACCACTTACGGACCAAAGAGCTACTATTAACGGCTACTTTCATGATTTCATCATCGATTATAACTTTTACTTTATATAATTTAACAGGAAATAATTATTTCCATATTTTAATTTGGCGGCAATTTGTTCTTTTTCTTTATTCTCTTTGACTCCACCAAATCAGCACAAAAAACAGGAAGAAAGTCCACATTACAAAAAAACACAATTTAATTTCCACACAAAAAAAAATTTAACTAATCAAATAGGTGAAGAAAGTGAAGTCGGGTCAGCTGATGATGGCATATCCGGCCCGACCCGACACCCTTCAAGCATGAACACCACATCCGACATTGAAGGTCTACCAGTCGGGTCAGATGTTGTGCATAACAACCCAACTTTTAATCCTAACAAGAACTCTTCCCACTCGGATGATTCCGGGTCAAGCTCCAACAGACCCGGTTCCAAGAGTTCAGAAATTTGGCCTTTTTGTAACTGTTTTTTAACCCACTTCACAATGTCCTCATCATGGTTAAACAAAACCGGGTTTTTCCCGGTTAGGATTTCTAACAAGACCACCCCGTAACTATAAACATCGGCTTCTTTTGTCGGTTCACCGGTTAATGTGGCTTCCGGGGCCACATACCCGAGTGTCCCAACCGGGCTTGTGGTTGTGGATGTTGATGGTTCGGATTGTGTAAGCGCGGTTAGCTTGTTGAGACCGAATTCGGATATATGTGCTTCGAAATCCGCATCAAAGAGTATGTTTTGTGGTTTAATATCCCCGTGGAACATCGGGATCGAGTGTAGAAAAGCTAGCCCTCGAGCGATGCCTAACGCGATTAAATGCCTCATTGGCCAGTTTAAAACGTGCCCGTCTTGATGCACGGCCTCTTGGAGAAGAGTGGCTAGGTTTCCATTTGGCATGTAGTCGTATACAAGTAAGCGCACGTTATCCGACCGGCTTGTGAAATACCCACGGAGAACGGTCAAATTTTGGTGTTTGACTTTCCCGAGAGATTCGGCTTCTCTTTGAAACGTTGCTTCTGGAGCAGAAGTATCCAGAAGCTTGCGGATGGAAAGAACTGTTCCATCCGCAAACGAGGCTTTGAAAAGAAGCCCAAATGTCCCCCGATTCATTACATTTTCTTCATCAAATTGTCGCGTTGCCTCGAGAACATCCGTGTAAGTGATTTTGTTCTTGAACACCACGAGTTTCGGAGCCCCGTTTTCTCCTCCACCGCTCTCTCTACCGGAACTTCCACGGGCCGGGCTTGGTTTCTTCACATCACCGGATTTCCGCATTCTTAACAACTTTCTACGCCACCGGAAAAGCAGAACAACATACCCACAACACAAAACTAACAAAAGCAAACCGCCACCCGCAGCCAAACACATCAGTAGAATTAGTTTCTTCTTCCTTGAAGAAATCTTTCTCTTGCATTTTCTTTCAGATGGCTTTCCGCATAACCGATTGTTTAATTCGAACACCCAAGGATCCGTAAATCGATCACCTAACATCTTTGGTATCTCACCTTCAAGATCATTCCTTGAAAGGTTCAAATGTTCTAGGTTAGGAATCGAGGAAAGACTCGCCGGAATTTCACCGGTCAAGTCATTCGAAGAGAGATCCAACTCAGTTAATTTCGATAATTTCGAAACAGATTCCGGTATCTGGCCGGAAAAATGATTTGAACCCAATAACAAAGAGTTCAAAGAAGAAGCATCTGAAAAGTTTTCCGGGATTTCACCGGTTAATCTGTTATGACTTAGATCAAGCCTTTTCAGATCAGATAGTTGCGAAAGACTCCCCGGAATTGAACCGGTCAAAGCATTCCAACCGAGTTCTAAAACCTCAAGACTTGAAAGACTCCCCAATGCTGCAGGAATGGAACTATTAATCCTGTTATTCGAAAGCGAAAGCACAGCTAGAGACGAAATGAAGCCATATTCCGCAGGAATATGGCCCGAAAACGAATTGGACGATAGATTCAAATGCTGCAAACTTGACAAACTGCTAAAACTTTCAGGAACATCACCAGAAAACTTATTTTCTTCCAAAGCAATAACTTCCAAATTCGGCAAACCGAAAAGCTCAACCGGCAGCTCACCCGAAAAACTCTGCTTACTCAAATCAAGCACACTGAGGCTTCTCAAATTCACAACAACAGCCGGAAACTCACCCGAAAAGTGGCAACCGCTCATGTTTAACTCTGTTAAACTCGATAAATCCCCAATGACAGTCGGAAAACCACCCGAAAAATTATTATTACTTAAATTCAATGAACTTAAGTTACTAAGCTGTGCTAATTCTCTTGGCAAAGCTCCAGTAAACTTATTATCACCTAAGTTTAACGATTCAAGCTCCGAAAGCTCGAATAAACTCGACGGTAAGCTTCCGTTGAATCGATTTCTTCCAAGTGAAAGAACCTTTAACCTCTGCAATCCCCCAAACATATCAGGAACTGGACCTGAAAACCTGTTTCCTTCAAGATCAAGCACATTTAACAAGCTACATTTTCCAATTTCTTCAGGAACATAACCAGTAAACAAATTGTCAGCCACTTTAAGCTCCTCTAAACTTAACATATTCCCAATTTCAACTGGTAAATAACCAGAAAATAAATTTCCAGATAGATCCAAAACTGTAAGCGTGTGCAAATTTGTTAACCAAAACGGCAACGTTTCATTAATAAGATTCTCGTGAACGTCCAACACTTCAATAGAGTTCGAAAATGTTGTCGAATTCGAGTTTTCGAACAAACTGGTGAACTTATTAGACCTTATTTTCACGATTCTTATCGAACTACCAGATCTCGATAACAGAGATTGCGGAATTGAACCTGTAAACATGTTACCGGAAAGCGAGATCACTTCCAGATTCGGAATCTCGCCGATACTCGCCGGAATCAGTCCTTGTAACAGGTTATCATCGGCGCTAAAGTGAATCAGTGACGAGCAGTTAGCGATCGCCGATGGTAACGTGCCGTACAGCTCGTTCGAGTCGAGAAACAAGTATTGCAGGCTCTGGAAGCTTCCGATTGTCATCGGAATCTCACCGGAAAACGAATTGAACGATAAGTTAATCAGCTGGATCTGAGACGAAGCTGAGAGATTCGCCGGAATGTTTCCGGTGAATGCATTGGAAGAAACGTCGAGGTATCGAATTTCCGGCGGTAAGTTGCCGGAGATTTCACCGGAGAGGAGGTTGTTTGCGACGTTAAGTATTAATAAGTTAGTTAGGTTTCTGACCGTCGGAGGTAAGCCGCCGGTGAAGTAGTTATTTTGTAAATAAACATTTCGTAAGAGAGAGCATTTAGTCAGAGCCGAAGGAATTGAGCCGTGAAAGTTGTTAGAATGCAAGCTGAGCCGACGCAAGTGAGTCAGCTCGGATAGCCGGCTTGTGAGCCAGCCCGATAAAGCGAGCCGAGGTAAACGAAGCTCGTGAACTCGGCTGCCGTTGCAGGAAACGCCGCGCCAGTCACATGGCGCGTATGGAGTTGACGTGTTCCACGCGTCCAACGCGCCCAAAGGGTCCCGTACGTTTTGTTTGAAGGATATTAGAGCTTGTATCTCGGTTGGTTCCGCCGTTGTGGAGATACTGGCGTAGAATAGCACGATGGCGGTTAAAGAAAGAAAGCGAATGATAGCAGTCGTCATGGGCAAACGTATGTTAAGAGTTTAGCAGCAGGCATGCCCAAAACAAACAATGGAGAAAAAAATGAAAGAATGATTATATATATATATGTTGTAAGAATGTGTTTGTGTTTGGGTTTGTTGGGGTGGTTTTATAACTGGGGTAGCAAATGAAAGGGGTTTGCTATTTATGGCAATAATTCTTTGTGAGTTGTGTTATTTAATTAAAACTTAGGATTAGATATAAACAGAGTAAACTTCCGTTTTGCTCCCTGTGGTTTGGTCATTTTAACGGTTTTGCTCCAATAGTTTAAAAATAGTCATTTTCCTCCCTGATCTTTCGAGTTTGTCGCCAGTTTGCTCCCTAATCTTTCGAGTTTGTCGTCAGTTTCCTCCCTGATGGAGTTAGAGGCTGGGAGCAAAATGAAGATAAATTAGAAAAATCAGGGAGGAAAATGGCTATTTTTAAACTATTCGAGCAAAACCGTTAAAATGACCAAACTACAGGGAGCAAAACGGAAGTTTACTGATATAAATAATATTAACATGCATCTGGACAAATGCTATTTGTATCAGTAATGATAAAAGTAAAATGTTTGGAATAGACAAAACATGTTATTATTTTGGTTGACAAAGTTATTAGTTTGACTTAACCCATGATACTTGGTAATGATCATGAGGATACTGCTGAAGTAGATATAATGATATAATCATTATACCTATTTCCCCCACTGTCTTTTGGAAAATTTTCAAGAATTTACAATGGTTTGAATCCTGTATATGTCTATGCCATGGTTGTATTTTGTGGTTGAAGATTGTTTTACATGTTTAGCCATTGGTGGTATCGCGACGGTAGGTCATCACCGGCAAGTGTTCCTATGTAAAGGAGATGGTACTTTTATAAAAAGAACTCTTAGAGTGATCTTGCTTAGGAAGAAAGCTCAACCCAAACAGTTCCTTCGGCGTTTGGTTAAGCTCTACTATCCCGACCAACTTAGCAACAATCTCCGCACTCTCCTTAATGTGATCAATGTCGTTTGTTTTGGTCCATACTAATTGAGACAACTGGAACCTTCTATATTTCGAGTCCAATGAAATTCCCCACTTTTGAAAAAGTACATCTCTTTGCGTCGATGAAAACTTCTTTAACATTTTCTTGCTCAGCATTACTCTTTCGCGACTAAGAGCGCGCGCACTGTTGAATTATTAAACATTTAAACCAACTGAACAACGGGAAGTTAAAAACGGAAATATGGTAGGTACCTTGTGGCACGAGATGGCGTGTTCTTTAGAAAAGAGAGTCTTCGAAGCTCAACCTCCATGTACACGGAATCAGATCGATCGCCTTTAAATAGCAAGAAAAAGTAGGTCCGGTGAATCAAAGGCGTGTTGCATTCATTCCACAGTTTAATTATTTCTCTTCTTTGTTTCTCAAAAACCATAGACCAGTCTTTTTCAGGATCTATCGGCTCATTGGCTTCTGGTTCGGTCTTCTTATCCTGTCATTAGATTTTTCATAAACAACCCTTTGTTTTTTTAAAAGACTAAAGTTAGTTATAGCTAGTATATAAGCAGTGGCGAAGTATAGAAGGGGCGGGGAGGGGCGCCCGACTCCCCGAACTTTTCGCTCAGTAGTGTTATATATATAGTTTTCGTATAGAAATTTTTGGGTATATACGTTTTCGACCCCCCGGTTCTATAGAATTTTTTTGGTATAGACGTTTTCGACCCCCCCCCCCCCGGTCATTCGGGTCAAGCTTCGCCACTGTATATAAGAACAACATTGTACCGGTTCATTAGAAACATCTGATGATCTTATCTTCTGCTCTATTTCTTTCTCATCGAGACTCGTGACAGGAGTACTAGAGTCTTGTTGATCTATTGTTTTAACATCTGCCTCTGATTTTGATCTTGGTATGATTTGTATATGTTCGTCTTGTTTTCCAGTTTCAGATCCGTTATCGTCAGTGTTCTCTGCTATAACTTCTTTTTCAGATGATGCATTCGTAGTCAACGCGTAACAACTTTTGCTTCTCGTTAAACAGATGCCTTCTGAATCAGATATTTCTGAGTCGGATGAACATGGAGATCGTTCTACTTTTGTCTGAACGTCCTGAGTGATTTCCTTCGGACTTTCATAACTATCATCCATTCCGGTCTCGTCAGCAGTAATAATATTGTTTATGCTCGATATTTCCTCGATATTTTGATCTTCTTCCTTGCTACTGTCTTCTAAAACTTTTGCGATATTATTATTATTGTCTATGCTTAATGTTTTCTCAATACTTTGATCTTTATAGCTGTCTTCTGGATTAATTGTGATTTCTTTAGATGGGTCGGGCACATAATGTTGACCCGAAAAGTGCCTAGGTGAGTTCTCATCAAGAAAGTCAACTTTTGAACCTTCCATGTCAGCATGACCATATTTGTTCATTGAATCACCCTCATATGTTTCCAATGCAGGATATTCATTGATTAAGCTCTTTTCGTAAATGTCACTAGTCTCGGTCTCGCCCTACATAATAACATCAAGGGTAATGATAAGAAGCTAAATATTCTTAATAATTATTTAGCTTAACGGAAAAGAGTAAAATGACATTTTCGTCCCTGAGGTTTGGCCAGTTTTGCCACTTTCGTCCAAAGGTTTGTTTATGCGCATCTAAATCCAAAAGGTTTAAAATCTTGCCATTTTCATCCGGCTCGTTAACTCCATCCATTTTTCTCTGTTAAGTCAGGGGTATTTCTGTCTTTTTTGTTAACTTAAAGGGCAATTCGGTCTTTTTCACTTTATGTACAAGCATTCTATTCTAAAGACCGAATTGTCCTTTAAGTTAACAAAAAAGACGAAAATGCCCCTGACTTAACGGAGAAAAGTAAATGGAGTTAACAAGCCGGATGAAAATGGCAAGATTTCAAACCTTTTGGATCCAGATGTGGAAAAACGTGGAAAAACAAACCTTTGTACGAAAGTCGCAAAACTGGCCAAACCTTAGGGACGAAAATGGCATTTTACTCGATGGAAAATAAAACCTACCCAAGGTAAAGAATTTGGATCAGTTCCGGTTACTCGAATTAAATAATCAAGTCGAGATTCAGCACGATCACGTTGCTGAGTCAGCTCCTCTATCTCTTTCCCCATCTGAGTAAAACAGATATCAGAATCAGACGAAATTAGTTATTATTATTATTTTATAACCGAGTCATGTAACCGAAATCCCGAACTCTTGACCTTTTCTATTTGAAGCTCCATCTCTTTTATAAGTGCTGCAGAATCATTTGAACCGGGAGGTAATTTGAGCTCGTTTGCCAATCTAGCCAATTCTTGTTGCAACTGTTTCACCAACGCTTTATCTGATATTACGACATTAACTTGTGCATTTGTACTGACATCTTTCGCACAAGAAGCGAATAAAAGCGTGTTTCTTGACTGGTCAACATGACTATGCGCGGGAGACATAGTGCATACTATCGCAGTTCTTGCATTACCTCCAAGTGAGTTTTGTAGTATGCGTGTTAGCTTTGAGTTTCTGTAAGGAATATGACTTTTCCCTCCTTCGCTACACCCAAATAAGAGTAAAATGCCATTTTCGTCCCTGAGGTTTTCGTCCAAAGGTTTGTTTTTTTCCCATGTGGATCGAAAAGTTTTGAAATCTTTCCATTTTCATCCGGTCTTTTTACATAAAGTGAAAAAGACCGAATTGCCCTTTAAGTTAGCAAAAAAGAAAGAAATACCTCTGACTTAACTGAGAAAATGGATGGAGCTAACAATTGGCAAGATTTCAAACCTTTTGGATCCAGATGCGAAAAAATAAACCTTTGGACGAAAGTCACAAAACTCAGGGACGAAAATGGCATTTTACTCCCCAAATAATAAAGATCGTTCAGTTTGAACATAATCAATGCAAAATTAATAAAATATTAAAAAGGGTAAATTACTTTTTGAGTCCCTGTGTTTTAGTGGTTTTAACCAGTTGAGTCCAAAAGCAAAAAGTTTAACGACCTGAGTCCCTATAAGCATTTTCATTAACCATTTGAGTCCTTTTGAGTCCAAATTTTAACCTTTTGAGTCCAATTTTTTGGACTCAAATCGTTATAAAATGAACAAAATTGGACTCAAAACGTTATAAAATAAATGGTTAGGGACTCAGGGCGTTAAACTATTTGATTTTGGACTCAAGTGGTTAAAACCACTAAAACACAGGGACTCAAAAAGTAATTTACTCTATTAAAAATAAACTGAAAATATGCACCTTAACTTGCGAATAACAGTTCCTAGCGTTAGAAGACTGCGATTTATGTGACTGCCTTCTTTTAAACGTGTACCAGCTGCTAACGTTTGAGAAGCACGCTCACTTCCTGCTAAATCAACAAAGTTCTGCATAGACCATAGTAACCAATTTGGTTATTAATCTTTTTACCAACATCATGGATCTATGACAACAGATAATTAAGTGAAGGTTTAACGTAATGCTTATTGATAGGAATTTAGGAAGCGTTCATACCACAGAAGCTGCAAGTGTTCTTCCACTGTCAGATCCTTCATATGCACATGCAGAACTTTCAACTGTCTGAAATAATTAATGGGAAAATCACCAAAATGGACATTGACCAGTCAACGTTACCAAAATGAACATCGATCGCGTCTGTGGTAGACCCGATCCTTGAAATCCATGCAAAGTTTGCGTCTGGGTATGAGATTGTGCCATGGGTTTCCGCGCTTTTTTCTTTTCCACCACGATTTTTAAACGAGCATAACTTTTTTCATACGATAGTATTTTCTTATAAAAAAAATACACCAAGTTACAGATAATAAAATTCTCTTTAATTTAGTGTTAACTTTTTTAAAAAAGAGTTAAATGTCATTTTAGTCCATGTGGTTTGGGTCATTTTGTCAGTTTAGTCCAAACGTTTCATTTTTCACCTGTGGGTCCCAAAAGGTTTCACCGTTGCCATTTTAGTCCACTGGGTCAACTTCATCCATTTTTTCTATTAACGAGAAGGGCAATTCGGTCATTTTAGTCCACTGGGTCATTTATATGTAATTCTGTTAACTAGAAGGGCAGCTCGGCCATATAAAATGACCGAACTACTCTTCTCGTTAACAGAAAAAATGGATGAAGTTAACCCAGTGGACTAAAATGGCAACGGTGAAACCTTTTTGGACCCACAGGCGAAAAATGAAACCTTTGGACTAAACTGGCAAAATGACCCAAATCACAGAGACTAAAATGGCATTTAACTCTTTAAAAAATATTAACGCGTGAAAAAGTTATGATCATTTAAAAATCATGGTGGAAAAGTAAAAAAAAACTAAGGATTATGACACATGTCAGTCCCTAAACACAATCAATGTTTAGTGGATGTTTGGCAACTTCTGAATGGTTAATTGCTGAACCAATAAGAGGTCTGAACCATTAAGTGTTGGAGGTCTGAATCATTAAGAGCCTAATATAATTCTTAACCGTTCAGAAGCAAATGTCTGACCAATTCAGCTTAGAGGTCTTAATCATTCAGACTCAGTATAATGCTTATCCATTCAGAGGCAAATGTTAGAATCATTCAGACATCTGCTCGCGAAACAAACAGTCTGGACCATTAAGTGTTGAACCAGTAAGAGGTTTGAACTATTAAGAGCCCCATTTTGGTCAAGTGAGTGGGTTAAACGTTTAATTTCGTGATTTTCTCATAATTAATATCCAGTCAATGATTAGTGTCTATTACTTTCATTATGTTGATATGTAGTTAGATTAAAATAGGTACCAGACGAAGAATCTGATGAGATCTGGAACTCATTTCATTCAATGTCGTCTCCCCGGTTTGCCTCTCAGCTATAAATACATATGGCTAACTATATCATCAATACAAATTCTTGTGTAACGAAATAAGTATAATAACATATGAATAAGTATATGATATTACCTTCACATGCAGAGATAAGTTCTTTTAAATGGTTGCAGTCCCTCAGATTAGCTTCAGTTAGTTTTTCTACAACTACCCCTTTCTGAAAATTCAAAACTTTAAAATATATTTTTTAGAGTTAAATGCCATTTTAGTCCCTGTGGTTTGGGTCATTTTGACAGTTTAGTCTAAAGGTTTCATTTTTAACCTGTGGGTCCAAAAATGTTTCACAGTTGCCATTTTAGTCCACTGGGTTAACTTCATCCATTTTTTCTGTTAACGAGAAGGCCAATTCGGTCATTTTATATGGCTGAATTGTCCTTTTAGTTAACAGAATTACATACAAAATGACCAAATTGGCCTTCTCGTTAACAGAAAAAATGGATGAAGTTAACCAAGTGGACTAAAATGGCAACTGTGAAACCTTTTTGGACCCACAGGTTAAAAATGAAACCTTTGGACTAAACTGGCAAAATGTCCCAAACCACAGGGACTAAAATGGCATTTAACTCTATTTTTTATTATACATTCGAAAATATTTACTATTTAAAAGTTCTTACCTCCGGGTCATCGAGGAGTCTAAGTTGAGCACCATCGTGGCTTAAAAGATCTCTAACGCATTCGTTGTAGATTTCTATAGCGGAAAATTTCAACGCAAATTCTCGATCATTTTGCTGAAACAGAAAAATGCGCCTTTGAGAAAAAAAGTTCTATAGAAAATGTGTGTGTAAGAAGGACAAGGAAATTACATAAGTACCCTGCTTATGTAGTCATATATATCTGCTATCGCGTATTCGGTAATTCCAGACATGGTGTATGTTTTCCCACTGCTCGTCTGCCCATAGGCAAATATACTTGCTGGAGTAATAGTTATTCGTTTAAAACATATTACTAGACGTAATTATCTAAAATGGAATATTAACAGAATTATGTTACTTACAGTTAATGCCATTAAGAACAGAAAGAGCAATTCCTTTTACTCCCTCCTCATACACTTCTTTTGTTGAACTGTCACACCCGTATACTCGGTCTATTTCCAGAAAAAATCATCATATACAAGTCACATTTATGGGTAAAAAGTTAGATGAAATGCAAGGAGATGCATGGCTAGATGACAGCTTACCAAACGTATAGGCGTTTGGGTATGTTGATCGTTCTGATGGGTTGTTTTTGAATATGATGGTGGTGTTGTTTATACATTCCCAATCGGATGCATCGCCCTTTGCGATTTCTTTTCCGTTCAAAGGCCTAACCCTCACTGTAACAAAAATCTTCTCTTGTGCAGTTGAATCTTGTTCATCACTTATTTCAAACTCGTCTCCCGAAATTGACTCCATATCTGTCATACGATCATGCAGATCAAATATATATGCTTTAGCTCATTGTTCAAGTACAGAATACCCCGAATAACTCTTACTAACAATATAATGTACGTTATACGTCACCCCATTTCTTTTAAGCTCATGATTAACCATTTCCAAAAGTAATACTCAATCACACACGTAGCTCAACACGGTTGAATTTAGATTTTTCTCATATAAACTCCAAGGTGAAGTTTCAAAACAAATAAAATCTCACATTTCCTAACCCTGAATCAAAAGGATTGGAAGTTCAGTTTTATGTTATTTTTTCTTAAATCAACCAACTCTAAATCGATTAACTTGCTTAGCGCCACCCTACCACCTAGACAACTATAGCGCCCCCGGGGCGCCATCAGCCACCCCTCGACCACCATGGAGGGGGCGCTATCCACCCTCCACCAGCACGCTAACGCCAGAAAATGGCTTTGAAGGTGGGGCCATTCTTTTCAACCAATCAAATCTCCTCTTGATTTTTTTTATTTTGTTTAATAGGGGGCTTTAAAGGGGCTTTAAACCATTGCATGCAAGTTAAAGGGAGGGGCTTTAAAACTCCCTATGTGACATGACACTGATGTGGCGCTGATGTGACGTGATAAAGCCCCTAGGGTAGAGGTGTACATATCGGTTTTTTTTCAAAAACCAGTTTCGGTTAATAACCGAACCGGTTTTTTTTCACCCAAATCGAAAACCGTTTCTTTTATAACCGGTTTCGGTTACTAACCGGTTTTTCAAGTCCAAAACAATAACTGGTGTAACTAGTTGGGACCGGTTTTTAACCGGTTTTTGCCAAAAAAAAAAAAAAAAAAAAAACCGGTTTTAACTGGTTTTTCGTATCAAGAATAGTAACCGGTCACAAACCGGCAGTTCGGTTATAAAAAAACCGGTTAAAAAAAACCGTTTCGGTTTTTTTCCCGGTTTCGGTTCTAAAACCGGTTTTTTTACACCTCTACCCCAGGGGCTTTATACCACACCCTCCTGCCTAATCATCAGAAGAAATATATTAAAATTAGAAAAATGACCAGAACAATGAACATTAATTTGAAAACAATAAAAACTTATATTAACCTCTGCATTCATAGAACTTGAATCGAATACCTTAAAACCATATGAATCAATATATCAAATACTAACTTAACCTAGTTCCATTAATCATATAACATTATAACCTGAAATAATAAGATATCTAACCTCATGATAACCGATTCACCGAACAAAAACAACGCAAAAACAACAATCCTCAAACCATTCGGAATTCAAAAAATTCAAGCGGAATCAGCTCAATTGACATGAATCATAATCATCGAAAAGAAGATATTTATGAGGATGAGAGAAATTGCTGAAGATTTGAGGACGTAGAATCGATTAACGTGCACTAGATTATTTCTTCTGGTGATTTTGTTTTAGTTTCTACGAATCCAATAGAGATTTTGGGGAAATTTAATTCGTGTGTGTTGGACCTTTATTATGGACCTATAAGAACAAACCGCCATTTTTAACAAACCTAACAGGAAAAGGGAGAATTTGAGATAATTTTGCTTACTGCCCCTTGATTTTTTCGGAAACTACGTTTTAAGTCCCTAAGGTTATGTCTAGTATAAATGAATCTCTGAGCAAACGGTTCACGAATGATTTACTGGTGTATGCTTCGTTTACAGGCGCTTCAATTTCAAGATCAAATTAATGGTCAAACTCTTATTAGTAGTTTATCAAATTAATTTCAATTCAAGATCTTTTTATTTGTATGCATGGTTGCAGTAGTCGTTAAGCGCTTACTGTTAGAAAAATAAACCGGATTTACAGGATCAGCCTATCATCACCTCCTTTTTTTATAATATTGTGTTTCCTTTTTAAGCTTATTTGGTTTCCTTGTATTCTAAAGGAGCCGTTGCCTTTAGTCTCTATATTTAGGGTGGCTTCCAAGTTGTAAATGCATCACAGAAATAAAGAACCACATTCATTCAATAAAAATAAACTGATTCTTGGTTCCTTTCCGGCTGATTACCGTTTAACATGGTATCAGAGCGGGAATAAATCCTCGCTTTCATCATTTACCCGGAAAAAAGACGGATTACTGCCATGCCGGATTCCGACGGTAATAATCTGTCTTTACAGATTGCCAACCTCTTGAAGGAAGGTTTGAATCAAACCAACACATCCACAAAACATAGCGTTTCCGACAGCCTCCGTATCAATATCCAACTCAATAGCCAGAACTTCGGGCTATGGTCTCGTATGATACGGGTGGCTATTGGTGGGAAGTCAAAAAACCTTCTTAGCCATCTCGATTCGAAACCACCCGAAAGCACGGATGCTCGATACGACAGTTGGGAACAAGACGATTTGATTGTATTCTCGTGGCTGATTCAAAACATCGAACCAGCAATCGCGAGTAACCTTACAGAATTTCCCACATCTAAAACCTTGTGGGAAGCTCTGCAAACCACATACAGCAGTGGGAAAGACAAGCTACAGATTTTCGACCTTCACGTCAAAGCAAACAGCTTAAAGCAGAAAGAAGTGCCGGTCGAAGATCTCTGGATTAACTTACAAGGGATCTGGGAGGAGATTGACAGAAGAGAGCCAAACCCGATGACCTGCACTACCGATATAAACACGTACAATAGGCTGCGATCCGAACAGAAACTATTCCAGTTTCTAAATGCCCTTGATCATCGATTTGACACCGTGAAACGTGAGATTCTCCGGAGTGAACCTCTTCCAACCGCGGAAGCCGCATATGCTACCATCCGGAAGGAAACGACCCACCAAGTAATCCTTGGAGCCGGGATCTCCGAAACTCAGATCCATGGAATCGCATCTGGGTTAGCCACCACCAATCTGCAACAAACTGATGGTCTAGGGCTAATCTCCAAAGGGTACCGCCGATCGGAAAAACCCACCGGAAACAAAAATGATCCAAAGGCAAAATTAAAGTGTGATCATTGTGGAAAACCTCGCCATACTAAAGATCAGTGTTTCCATCTGGTAGGCTATCCGGATTGGTGGGAGATCGGACCCAAGAAAAACAATAAGGACGAAGGGAAACGCGGCACCTCCACTACCGGCCAAGGCAGCAACGCCGGCGGCCGTGAAGGATTTGGGGGAGTTGTGTCCGGCGACAACAAGGAGAGTACGAGCGGCGGTTCGAGCGGCGGCCATGGCAGTCAGAAAAACCCTCTCTCTTATGAAGATGACAATGACCGTAACATAGGTACTGGGGTTGAGAGAGGCTTCTCAAAACCCCCTTCTACTTTGTTTAACTATAAATTTTTCCCTGAAAGTATCCATCACCTTCTAAATACTAAACAAGATATAGGGACTAAACCTGTAAAGATGGATATTAGTAGGGGACCCAAGTCTGATAAATGTAAACAGGGAATTGGAAAGGCTTATAATGGTTTTTCTATTGGGAACATCAATAATAATAAGAGACATAAATCTAGAAACTATAAGTTTTTTAAGCTGAAAATGAGGGTAAAAATAAAACAACTTGCTTTTAGACGTTTTTTTAATAAAACCAGTTCCCTTAAAATCGCTAAACACATAGGGTATGCAAATATGGCTAATCGGAACACCGTTAACACTGGCCCCTGGATTTTCGATTGTGGGGCCACTGACACCATGACATACGACCCGAATGATATTAAAACCCAAAAAAAACCCAACAAAAACCCATATTAAAACGGCCAGTGGCGAAATTGTCAAAGTTGACGGGGGAGGGACTATAGAGATTGGACCCAACTTAAAACTTACCAACTGTCTCTATATTCCCTCGCTATCACATAAACTTTTGTCAATAAGCCATGTCACAAAAGAACTGAATTGCATTGTCTTAATGCATCCCACGTTCTGTATATTACAGGAGATCAGGACGGGGATGATTATTGGGCGTGGCACTGAGCGTCAAGGCCTGTATTATGTGGATGAGGTGTCCCATGATGGGGTGGCAATGTTGGCTCATGGAAGTGTGGATCGCGAAGTATGGCTATGGCATCGACGTCTAGGACATCCCTCAGACGACTATTTAAAATTATTATTTCCAAAATTTTTTCCTTTACATCAAACTTTAAATTGTGAAACTTGCATTTTAGCTAAGAGTCATAGACAATCTTTTAAACCAAATAATACTAGGGTTAAAATGCCATTTTCATTAATTCATTCTGATGTTTGGGGGCCTGCCAAAATTTGTGGGGGCCAAAACATCCGCTATTATGTCACCTTTATTGATGATTGCACTCGAATGACCTGGACCTATTTTCTAAAAAACAAATCAGAAGTTGTGGATCAGTTCACAATATTCCACACCATGGTCGAAACCCAGTTCAAAACCCAAATTCAAACTTTACGATCTGATAATGGTGGGGAATTTGTGAATGACCGCATGAGAAGTTTTTGCAATTCTAAAGGGATAATCCACCAGACCACATGTGCCCACACCCCAGAACAAAATGGGGTGGCTGAACGAAAAAACCGTATCCTCCTCGAGGTCACCCGAGCCCTCCTAATCTAGTCTAACATACCTACCTCTTTTTGGCCTGAGGCTTTGGCTACCGCCACATATCTTATTAATCATCTCCCAACCAAAGCCCTCAAACTCAAAACCCCAATCGACACACTCGCTGCTCTTACCAACACCGACCCACCCCTCACCTTAGAACCTCGGATCTTTGGGTGCACGGTCTTCGTTCACATTCCCAAGCGTGAACGAAGCAAGCTTGGTCCTTGTGCAGAGAAGTGTGTCTTCCTTGGCTATGGTCACAACCAGAAAGGATACCGGTGCTACAACCCTCTTCGTCGTCATATGCACACTACTATACATTGTGATTTTCTCGAGACCAACCTCTTCTATGAATCCCAACTTCACGGTCAGGGGGAGACTCACTCTACGAATGACACATTAAGTTGGTTAGGATGGCCTACTCCTACTCCCGCTCCCACTGCTCCTACTCCCATGACTTGTGACTGTGACACCCCCGCTACCACATCCTGCCCAAGCCAAAGTGAAGAAATCCATAATGAAGAAATCCACATTGCCTCAGAAAGTGAAGAAATCCACGCCAACAATAGTGCCCCGCCCAACAATCACTCCAAGACTATCCAACAAGAAAATCTGGATATAATTGAGGGGGAACCACCAAACCCCTCACCCACTAACAATACTTGTGTAGACAGTGATACAGGTATACAGGAAACTCAAGGACGATACAACTTACCTCCAAGGGCCAACAGGGGTGTTCCGGCAAAAAGATACTCCCCGGAAAAGGAACCGAAAAAAACAACAAGATACGGGATTACAAATCTAGCAAGTGGGAACCTATCTAAAGAAGCGAAAGCCTACTATTCCGCTATATACTCTGAAGAAATCCCAAATACCGTGGAACAAGCCCTCAAATCAAAACATTGGAAAGAAGCCATGGAGACAGAAATGGATGCCTTAATAAAGAACAAGACATGGGAAAAACACACCCTCCCCCCTCAGAAGAGAACTGTTGGGTGCAGATGGGTGTTCTCAATTAAACGAAAACCTGATGGCACCATAGAACGATACAAGGCCCGTCTTGTCGCAAAAGGGTACACCCAAACGTATGGGATAGACTACTCGGAAACGTTTTCGCCAGTAGCAAAACTTGACACCATTCGAGTTTTGTTCTCCGTAGCCGCAAATGAAAACTGGCCACTACATCAATTAGATGTAAAAAATGCTTTCCTCCATGGTGAATTAAAAGAAGAAGTGTACATGGACCCCCCTCCAGGATTCAGGAATGGCTTCAGGACCGGTGAAGTGTGTCGATTACAAAGATCCTTATACGGCCTTAAACAATCTCCCCGGGCATGGTTTGGAAGGTTTACCATGGTGATGAAGAAATATGGCTTTGCCCAAAGCAACTCTGACCACACGTTGTTCACAAAGCGACAAGGTAAAAACATTACATGCTTAATAATTTATGTCGATGATATGATTGTTACAGGAAATGATCATGAAGAAATAGCAAGGCTAAAGAGACACCTGTCTGAAGAATTTGAAATGAAAGACCTAGGAAGACTCAAATACTTCCTAGGAATTGAAGTGCTCAGATCAAGGCAAGGAATCTTCATATGCCAAAAGAAATACACCCTAGACCTCCTGGCTGTGGTTGGAATGCTCGACTGCAAACCAGCGGACACCCCAATTCTCGTCAACCATGGGATGTACATAAAAGAAGACGGAGAAAGTACAAACAAAAACCAATACCAACGCCTGGTAGGCAAACTCATCTACCTATCACACACAAGACCTGACATCGCGTATGCCGTAAGTGTTGTCAGCCAGTTCATGCATCAACCTCAAAAAGAACATATGGAAGCTGTGATGAGAATTATCAGATACCTCAAAGGAACAGCAGATCAAGGCATCACATTCAAAGCAAACAAGCACTTAGAAATCAAAGGGTTCACTGATGCAGATTGGGGAGGAGCTAAAGATAACCGCAGATCAACGGCAGGATACTTCACTATGGTCGGAGGCAATTTAGTTACTTGGAGAAGCAAGAAACAGAAGGTCGTGGCATTATCTAGTGCCGAGGCAGAATTCAGAGGCATCGTTCGGGGCATTACGGAAGTGCTATGGCTCAGGAAACTTCTCACAGAAATCGGTTTCCCTCCTACCATTGCCACTGAGATCATGTGTGATAATAAAGCCGCTATTCAAATTTCTGAAAACCCTGTTCAACATGACCGCACAAAACACATCGAAATCGACCGTAATTTCATCAAAGAAAAGATAGATACAGGCATCATCAAACTACCATTTATCCGATCGAAGCTGCAACTAGCTGATGTATTAACCAAAGCCGTCCCATGGAGCCATCTAACTACTTGCCTCAGCAAGTTGGGTTTTGGAAATCCCACAACTCAACTTGAGGGGGAGTGTTAGAAAAATAAACCGGATTTACAGGATCAGCCTATCATCACCTCCTTTTTTTATAATATTGTGTTTCCTTTTTAAGCTTATTTGGTTTCCTTGTATTCTAAAGGAGTCGTTGCCTTTAGTCTCTATATTTAGGGTGGCTTCCAAGTTGTAAATGCATCACAGAAATAAAGAACCACATTCATTCAATAAAAATAAACTGATTCTTGGTTCCTTTCCGGCTGATTACCGTTTAACACTTACAGCCTTACAGGTCGGTCGACTGAGGAATCGTGAGTACTCAGTCTAGACGAAGAGCGCTCAGACATGTTAATTGTAAAGAAATTTGTATTCAAGAAACTATATATATGTAAATATCATAAATTTACTAATATTTATAACAAAATCCGTGAATATCAATATAAAATAAAAAAATACATGTTCAAATAGTAAAGTATTTTGAAAATTGATATTAATCCCTTGAATAATAATATTTATTTTTTAATGTGATAGATACAAGAATTATATTTTATTTCTTTAAAGTTAAACTTAGCCTGAGTTGACCAACTAGATCTGATTGTGATTGAGATTGATCGTGTTTGATTGATTCCAAATAATTAGGCAGAGTTGAATAAAAATCGCATCGGCAATCTACCTTGTAATGATTACTTGGAGAATACTCGACTTTCTAGACCTTATTTTACAACATTGTATTGTTTATATGTATAAAAAATATCATAATTTGAGGTTGTAAATTGATTACCATATAAGTAAGGATTTGTAAATAATTAACCTAAAAACTAATATCCATTCAGATTTGTGTTTGGACTTCCCCCATAGAAATACAGTCTTAGTTGGATATGACTGGTATTTAAATTTGATAATTGTTCATCAACTAGATGGTGGTGCGTGTGTGTTGTGGTGGGTTCACTACACGATGAGAATTCAATTGGCGTTGGTTCAGTTCGTTATGGTACTGATACTCAATGTAGTAACGAAAAAGAATACCCAAAAAATAAGATTGGTTCGTTACCGGGGGCGACACACGCTATAGCAACCAAAAGAGAAAACCCAAAAAATAAGGCTGTAATATGACCAAAACGATATCTACGTATGCCTGGTTCGTTGCGACGGTGTAAAAAGTGGGCTAGTTAAAACAGCTTGACCAAAACAATAAAAATGGTTGGCGGTGTGAAAAATTATATGGTAGGCGCCGGTGAGAAGTCATGGAGAAGTGGTGTTATACGTAAGCGTCTTTGAGAGAGAGAGGATTTGAAAAAACGATGAAAACATGGAGCTATAAGATGGTGACACATGAACCAATTAAGGTGAACCACATTCACCCAACTTGCTAATTACTATAGTATGAAACTATGAATTGCATCCGCATACTGGTGTTTAATATAAACCGATTACAAATTAGAAAACTAAATTGTAAATTAATTATTAGAATATTAACTAATAATCTTAATATTTGGTTATAAACCTAAATAAGTCCTACCTGCTAGTCGGTGAACAAGAATGAAAAGTATTTCCATATTACATGTTTGGTCTTTCATTTTTTTTTTTTTTTGAACGACAAATTTGGATCACTGACGGATCACTGGAGTATCATCGTACCACCAGCGGAACCACCCGATCATATCCATCTCCACTAGGCATAATGCCTATACACCAATTCAGGAGGAAACCCAATAAATATGGGAAAAATCCCTTTTGTGGGAATCGAACCCAGGACCTATTGGTCCCAAAGTCTTATCCCACCTCCAAGATGCCACTAGGCTATAAAGCCATGGACGTTTGGTCTTTCATTTAGTCTATAGATATAGCCACCACTCTTTATTAATTGGGACTTTAGCTTCTTTTTCTTGAAGTTAAATATGGCGATGATACATCCGGACGGTGATTTTGGAATAAAGTCCTAGGAGCTTTATTGTGTTACGTTAGCGACTTAGCACCATATAGGTTTTAGGACAACAATGACGTCCCCTTAAACATCGATGATGTGGTTTAGCGCCCCTTTTAAAGAAAAAAACAAAACAAAAAAATTTTGATTGGCTCACACAAGGTGGCTCCCACCACACAAGTCTTTGGCGTTAATGGTTTTCTAACGGTTGTTAATAAGCGCAACATTTCTCCATTATAGTATCTCATAGAATAAGATTCGTGTCCTTGTATAAAGAAAAGATATAATATTTCAAAACGTTGTATTGTCAAACTGGTTTACATCGTATACGATATGTGAAATAATTCCGTGTAGTTCATGGCTTTTTCATAGTACCAAACACCAAAGAGATGTTTGATGATACACGAAAAAATTTCACGTATATCATACATTTTATTAGTTTTTAAAACGTTACTCTAATGTGTGAATATAAAGTAAATACATTATACATGAACTAATTTCATGCATCTCATGTAAATGTATAATTTGACATCATATACGGAACTCAAATCTCATCAAGAGAACTAACTTTGTTCTTGTTTTAGAACATTAATGTACGTAGTAACCATCTATTTTGACCAAAAATGTCAACCCTCTTCATTTTATAATCTTATAAAATACGTCAAGCAACACGCATGGAAACATTATCCACCATTCACCACTGCTTAAATGCTTCACAAATTACATCATTTCATAACTCATATGCCTTACCAAAATGAAATATTCCAACAACCCCCCTTTCTCTGCAAAGTTGTTCATGCACACTTTAAGCATGACTTTGCTCATCATAATCATGGTCACCTCCTTCCAAGCCATGGCACTCGAGCCCGCCGTACAAGCGCCTGACCCAGAGTTTTCATTTGAGCCGGAGCCACTTATGTTCGACCCTGAAGATGAGATACTCGATTATGGTGATTGGTTTGGACCACCGAACACTGGTGGGACACCTGATAGCGGTCCTATACCTCACGCGGAGGTGGATGATGAAGTTGATATTTATTTTGATGATACTGATCTGATAGATTGATCTTGAAGTGATGTGTTTAAAGTTTACATATATTTCATGCTCGAAATGAATACGTCGTATTTATGTAAAACAAAAGGAATGTATATCCTTGTTCAGTGATTGTTATAATTGAAAATAAAATTGCATCTCACTCTTGTATAGCTCCTTTAAATTCTTTTTTTGGCGTGTCGTGCCTCTCGTTTTTCCTCCTTCGCTGTAGCCTGCATCAATCAAACAAAACCGAGTTTCGAAACCAATAGTCGGTTATCTTGTAAAATAAAGATACGAATTACAATCAAATGTAAACCATACGCTCTTTCTTTTCTTCCTTTGTCGATTCTTGACCATGTTTCTTCGTTGGAAGCTGCAGATTCTTCAGTTTACTCCTATCTTTCACAGCCGCGGTTGCAGAAGTCAAACCAACGGGATTACTCTTGGCAATGAAAGTGAAAAACAAAAAAAAAAAAAAAAAAAAAAAAAAAAAAACAGAGTGTGCCAAGACGCTGACACACACTACTAGACTTGGCGGTACAAATTATTATCGGCTAATTCGTCATTGTTTGTTTTAGTAAAATCCAATTTACTTTTCATTAACAATAATTTTTTGGTAAATAATAATAAACATGTCACAATTAAGTATTATTAAAACATAAAACAACAACAATTAATCAAGTATTAACTTCACACATTACCAATCACAATGCACAGAAATCAAACACCAACTACTTAATGTCTTCCAAGGGCTTAATTATAGGTTTGGTACAATGGAACTAGCTAGCTAGCCAAGCAAGGCATAGGTGGTGAGGTCTGAAGCAACAGCATGAAGATTTTCTGGATGATTAGGCTGCAGCCGTAGAGTTAGGATCTGCGGCGTGGAAGCGATATGTGGCGGGTATCCATACATGGCTTCATACTCTCCTGCGTCTTCTATCATCCCGTACTGTGGATCATCTCCTCGAATATCCTAACAAGGTACATTACATTCGTTTAAATAATAATCATAATTACAATACATAGTTAAAGGTTATGGGGCTTACAAATTCATGCATGAGCTTTTTGTATACGTCTTGAGCACTCCTCACCTGAAAGAAAATACATGATATGCAAACACTTTTTAAGTGAAGTTATGTATCCAAATATTGTTATTGTGTATTAAATTAATGCTAAAACTATTGCACACTTTAGGGTTTATATACGCTATGTATAGACGTATACGCACCGTATAGGGTTGTATAAAAATCAGTGTATGACTGAGTTCAGTTCTGGTCTTCTGGTCTAACTACTCCTATACGCTGCGTATATAAAGGGTCAAAAAGACAAGATTTTATAAATGTTTCTAAAAAACACTCTTTATATACGCTGCATATAAGCCTGTAGCAGCCTATATAAAGGGTCAAAAACACAATTTTACCCCTGGTTTGGGCTGCGTATAGCCCCCAATCCAGGGGTAAAATGTTTTTTTTACTATTATAAAAGTTTGCTGAAACGATAAATAATGTATAACAATGTTTAAAAAAAACCACCCTTTATATACGCTGCGTATATGCCTATACGCGGCGTATATAAAGGGACAAATTCTCACATTATATCAGAGATTCTCTTGGAAATTGAAAAAGGTGGCTATACGCGGCGTATATAAAGCTAGGGTTTGGTGTGCAAATATGTACACCCTAAATTAATTACCTTCTTCTTCAAAGTCTCCAACTTATTACCAATCACTTTGAGCTGCATATTTGTCCCAAAAAAAATGATATATATCAATTTCAAGTCTTTGAAATACATTCTCAAAAGCATGTAATTAGAGCTAACTCTGTGAAACTTAACTTTTGTTAGTGTAATTGCGCGACATTTGTTATTTCAACTAAATTTTTGGATCGAACTTGGATTATACTTAAAATAGACCATTTCAAATATGCAAAATAGAAAAAAATTTAAAAAAAAAAAAAACGAAGAATTTGACCTTGCGTTCGCGAATGATGTATACAGCCTCCTGTGACTCCTTCTCAAGATCAAGCAGTTGTTCAAAACCTAGATTTTCCAAGCAATCACCCAGCCTTTGCCTTTCCCAGTTCATTACACAGAAAAAATGAAATTAATTATTAAAAGAAAGGAAAATAAACTATAAAAAGAATTGCAGAAAAGGAAAGGAAAATATTAACAATTTACCGAATTTGCCTTCTAAGATTTTTGTTCACTTCTTTCAGTTGTCTCATTTCCTCTTGCATTTTCTATATCAATTCACACAAACTTACTCTTTAGAAATAAACCAGTATGACTACTCAAATATTACCTCTTAATATAATTAGATCATTTAAAATATAATGTGATATATAACATGTTGACACGTTCAAGAAAGTATCCAGTCTGCTACAAAATGCATGTAAATGGGGTGCGTTTAGTGAAGCTAAACACACCCCATTTATGCTTAAAACGCCCCCCTTATATAAAAAAAATTGAGTGATGAAGTGACTCAATTAGTAGGGGATAGTATTTAGTAAGGCTAGAGGGTATGGTGCCCATCCTCCCTTGGAGGATGATCCGCCACGTAGGCGCCACATCATAGTCCTCCCAAGGATGGTCCATTGCACAAAACTAGTGAAAATGGGAGGATGGTCCTAGATGATCCTACCACACCGCTTTTTTATATATATATTTTTTTAATCTCTATGCACTATGTACAAGTAGTAATGCCTAATGTACAAATCACTAAAGCTTTATTAATCTTTATGTTGAAATTCAAACACAAACACAAACAAAGAGGGCCACCAGATTTGGATCGTCTTGAACGTCTAGAGGTCGCTGGTGAGGACGGGGACAGTGGGGGCGGGATGGTGTTATGGCGGCTCCGTTCCTAGACGGGTATGGGGACGGACCCCATACCCACCAGCCTAAAAGCCACATAAGAGTAAAAGCCGCGTAGGAGGTTGTACTTTAAGCACAACACATAAACTATATTTTGAGTCTTAATTAATTATGAGTTAAATGTCATTTTAGTCCCTGTGGTTTGAGCAATTTTGCCAGTTTAGTCTAAAGGTTTGAATGTTGTCATTTTAGTCCAAACAGTTTTAAACGTTGTCATTTTAGTCCATTGAGTTAACTCCGTCCATTTTTTATGTTAGCTAGAAGGTAATTCGATCATTTTATGTGATCGAATTACCCTTCTAGTTAACAGAATTACATTATATGACCGACAAAATGACCTTTGGATTAAAATGACAAAATGACCAAAAACACGGAATCTAAAATGGCATTTAACTCATTAATTATGAACGAATTGTAGTTGATAATCTTTTCATTCTAGTAGTAACTAATAATTTATCCATGGCTTTATAGCCTAGTGGCATCTTGGTGGTGGGATAAGACTTTGGGACCAATTGGTACTGGGTTCGATTCCCACAAGGGGGTTTTCCCATGTTTATTGGGTTTCCTCATGAATTGGTGTGGCATTATGCCTAGTGGAGATGGATATGATCGGGTGGTTCCTCTGCTGGCACGATAATACTCCAGTGGTCCGTCAGTGATCCAAATTTGCCGTTCAAAAAAAAAAGTAACTAATAATTTATTTACCTTTAGTAGTAACTAATAATTTATTTACCTTTCGAAAAAAGAAAAACTAATAATCTATTTAAGTGGTAATTTAGTCATTTTACTTTAAAACTTTCCTTTACCCATTGAACTATTGGGTATATGCAGATTTGAGACGTTTCAGAACAATATATAGACGGCTGAATTAGTAGTTCATTAGCTAAGAGACTTTTGATGTTCATTTTGCATCTATATTTCCTTTTTATTATATAATAACAAAAACTTTTACTGAAATCATATGCATATTTTATGTTGATAAAAACGTCTGAACCATTAAGAGCTTGTATAATACTTAACCAGTAAGAGGTCTGAACCATTAAGTGTTGAACCAGTAAGATGTCTAATCATTAAGAGCCTGTATAATGCTTAACCATTCAGAGGCAAGTATCTGACCAATTCAGATTAGAGGTCTTAACCATTCAGACTTAGTATAATGTTTAACTATTCAGGGGCAAATGTCTGAACCATTCAGACATCTGCTCGTGAAACAAACAGTCTGAATCATTAAGTGCTAAACCATTAAGTGATCTGAACAACATTAAGAGCCTTATTAAGAGGTAAACAAACAACCCTAAGACGATCCAACTATCATGTAACAATATATATTTCAAAAACCATATGTGAAATGGGTAAAACTGAAATTTAACATGCATAACCCTATATAGGCAGAAGCAGTTAATATGTAATAATAACAACAAATTAACAACCTCATAATGAGAGTTCCAAAGATCAATTCCAGATGCCTTCTGATAATGATCAAAAAACTGCTTCGTCCTGACCACAACCAAAAACATAAAAAAAAACTAGGGTTTCAAATTTCAATTCTAGAGAGAGAGAGAGAGAGAATTAATTAACAACGGTGTACGTACGTAACAGAAGGGCTTATATATTCATGAAGCTTATCAGTGCAAGACACCATGATAATGGAGACTTTAGCATCACACAACACTGTGAGCTCATTCGCCTTCTTGAACAGTCCGTTTCTTCTCTTGGAATACGTCACCTGCCTGTTCGTTGAGTTCTCGATCTTCCTGATCTGGATCTTTCCCCTTGCCATCTGAAGAAGCAGAAGTTAAGTTTCTGGTGGATATGAAGAGAGATGTAGAAGATGATCAAGTGTGTGTGTGAGAGAGAGAGAGGGGTTAAGGAAAGGAAACAAGAAGAAAGTGAAGAGGAATAGTTTCTATAAAAGGGAAGTATTGCTGCAAACGTGAAAGGGTAAAAGAGGGTGATCAAGGTGCAGACATATATTGTTATGATTCGTTGACCAATAAAACATTAATAAATTTAAGAGTTAATTTGTGATTTTTTTTTCTAGTGGTTTATCAAAAATTACTATTTCAGTCTATTAGTTTAAAAATTACGATTTCAGTTCATGTGGTTTCACTTTTGTAACCATTTCAGTCCACCTCATAATCATTTCAGTCCTTGTACTTAATAGAATAATGGATTGAACCATCACTGGTGCTCTAGTGGTGGCCACGTGTATTTAAGTTCCACCTATGGTGGGCCCGGATAAGTTTTCCCCTCCAGGTCTCAAGTTCGAGTCTGGGGATAGGGGTTTCTCATTGAGGGGTTTAGATTGGGGATCTATTGTGCGAGGGGGCTCTCTAGCGTGGACCCGGTTAAGACAACGTATACTAGACCTCCCGACATTCGCGAATATTCACACCTTTCAAAAAAAAATAGAATAATGGATTGAAATGGTTACGAAAGTGAAACCACAGGGACTGAAATCGCAATTTTTAAACTAATGTACTGAAATAGTAATTTTTGACAAACGATATATATGGACGAAAACTAATTAACTCTAACTTAAGCGGTGTTAACTAACTTTGTTATCAGTGGTAACTAGTCAACACTAATTGAATTACTCCTAAGACCATGTCTAGTGGTTAAACACTATAATGCCCCCACCATGGGGCGTTTTGCACCATGTGGCGTCCTAGTCAGCAAGGGGGCATTATAGCAAAAGTGGTGTAGTGGGTATAATGCCCCATAATGCCCAATTCAATCATTTGAAAAAAAAAATAAAAAAAATAATAAAGCAAAGAGGCTCCCATTGGCCACATCCCTCTTCAAGTCAAACATGGTAGGAAACATGGCAGGTTCTTGGAAGCCTCCCATTGGCTTATAGCATTTGACCCTTTGACCCATCCATATTATTCAAATAAAACGCCCAGAATGAATTTCGATTTAGCGTGATTTTTAAAACGCTCGGCTTCAAAATTTTTTAATTATAACGCCCAAAACGCCCGGTGTAGTGGGGGGAGGGGCGTTTTGGGGCGTTTTTTTTCAATTTTTTTTAAAAATCACGCCCCACTACACATGGTCTAATGGATTTCCCGTTGACGTAACTATTCAAGTGTTGATAGTTATAACTAACAACCACCTATTGTCATTTGAAACGTTCTGATGGTCTCTTGTACAAGGCTATGGAGTGTGGAGGTCATGGATTGAAACACTATTTTCACATAGGACCTTTGATTAAATGATATATCATCCCCCTCTTTGATTGATGGTGGTTCTCATGGATTAAACCAAGATTACCACGACCCTCCCATTTGATAATTTTAAGACAAAAATAAATTAAAGAGTAAATTACGTTTTTGGTCCCTGTGTTTATATCACTTTTACAATATTAGCCCAAAATAAGAAATTAAACATATCTGCCCCCATGGTTTTTATAACTAACCATTTTGGCCCCTAAGTCTAACCATTTTAGCCCCGATGGTCTCTATAACTAACCATTTTGACCCCCATGATCTCTAGACTTAGGGGCCAAAATGGTTAGTTATAGAAACCATGGAGACAGATTTGTTAAAAATTCTTATTTTGGTCTAATATAGTAAAAGTGATATAACCACAGGGGCCAAAAACATAATTTACTCTAAATTAAAAAAATATAAAGGGGATAGTGGTTTGGGTCATGACCACACCCTTAGGGCAGTGGTTTTGAATGATGGATTAAAGATAAATGACATGGTGCCTATGTGGAGGATCACGGTGGTCATGAAGGTTATGACCACATCCTATGGCCTAAGTTGGTCTTTGGTCGTACTTCGATAATAGAAGTTGCATATTCGTTTTTGTATTTCACTTTGAATTATACAATTGGAATTTCAAAAGCCTCAACAAAATGTTTCAATTTCAAAAGCATCAACAAAATGTTTCAAAAAGCGAGTTCAACATGATTTAGAGAGACATCTAGGCCTATACGAAATATTTCAATCAGAAAATTACAGGGAAGATTCACGTAATAAGAAAAGAGAGAGGAGAAACTTAATGTATTTTTATATTTCGTAAAAATATAGATAACAGTTTATACAATGACAAATAGTAAGATATTATTAGTAATGAATAGAAAATTAATTAAAGTTTTGTATACAATTATTTTGTAAGACTTCTATGTAAATATATATAGTTCATATTGTTGGATAAAAATGTTATTTCCAGTAAAAAAAATATTTCTTTTTTTTTAAATTGAAGGTAGTCGTATTAACTACTCAAGTTTTGAAAACCACATATTGTTGCACATAAGACATTACCATGTAGCCGTCAATTAATTTCGATTAAATGGGTGTTTGGATGATGTGAAAAATATTTCAAATTAAAACCATAAAGTAGTTTTTTAAACGGTAATTGTTATTTCTATTCTTTTTTAAATTACTTTTTTTATCAAGTTTAAACTTAAACCTTTCTATCTAAAAGGCATAAGGCTACTCTTTTTTAAATTACTTTTTTTTATCAAGTTTAAACTTGAACCTTTCTATCTAAAAGACATAAGGCATATGTCTATATCAAGTGATACAATCTCACATTCCACATTGGCACCATACAACATTCCTTAGTATCTAGTAAAAGTCATAAAGATTTTACATACAACTTCGTTTAAAGCTTTATATCAGTATGTTGGGAAACCATAAAAACTAATTTGGTATTGGTATCGTTTTTGTTTTAACGGTATAGGTTCGGCTAGTAAAGAGAAAGCCAAAAAATTCAATTATTTATGACCCGTTTAAATAAAACTTTATTGAATTGTAGATAAAAGTAAACATATCGCAACGTTATATTCGAAATTTTAGAGAGCATGATATTATATTGTTAAAGTAATGAAAGGGTAACCGCCGTCACTTTATATATAACCATTCAAATGCAAATGTATAATGCTTAAGCGTTCAAAGCCAAATGTCTTACAAATTCAGATAAGATGACTTAACCATTCAGGCTCAATATAATACTTAACCGTTCAAAGGCAAATGTCTGAATCATTCAGACATCTGTTTGCGAAACAAACAATCTGAATCATTAAGTGTTGAACCCATAAGAGATATGAACCATTAAGAGTCTCGTTAAGAACTAAACAAACAGGTCCTAACTAGATTCGTTTTATTTTTATTTAATACTGGTTTTTCTGTAACATTCGAATCGTTGACACGTTACATCCCCATGAAATAATAAACGTTCTTTTGCCTGCTTCATTTTCTTTTCTTATATTACATTATGGTACCAATTGTTTTTTTTTTTTTTTCTATCTTTTCTGTATCTAACCGGTTAAACTCGTTAATCCGTCTATTTACATTCAAAATAGAACCATTTTTTACTCTATTAATCAACACACCCTCTACATAACCTTAAACGTTTTTTGTCTGAAAAAGGTTCCTAAAGATCCGATCTATGGTTACAACAGGTTTGGGACAAAAACTTTGAGTTTTTCGGCTAAAAAGTTGAGTTTTCCGGCCAAAAAGAAGTTTTTCGGCGAAAAAAGAGTTTTTCCGGTGACCTTAATAATTGGGGCTTTTTACTAGAAAAGGTTCCTAAAGGTGCGTAATAAGGTTGCTAAGAGATTTGAGACGAAAAGTGGTTCAAATATATAGAGGTTTTTCCGGCGACCTTAATAATTGGGGCTTTTTGTAGCTATTGAGTAGAATCAAACATATAAATAAATAGGATTTCGAATATTTTCAATACCAACCAGTTTGATACGTGAATGTTAGAGAGAGAAAGAGAGTTAGAGAGAGAGAGAACAAGAGAAATCACACAACCAACTAATTATTTTGTTATTACACAATAGTTTAAGTAGAACCACCATTAACTGCCCTAAGAGTCTATTAACGACTAACTAATATACTCACATATAAAACCCCTCAACTATTACAACTATTACGATATTACAATAAAACCATGTATTATATTTCCCATATCACTACTCCCATCTTTAAGCAATTTTGACTCCAAAATTACTGATTCTTAACAGTCATCAACAACCAAAATCAAAATCAGGGAATCGCACTTTAATCTTTTCAAGATTCTCCCATGACGCATCAGTCAACGGTAAGTCCTTCCATCTAATCAACACATCCACATGTAACACCTCAAATTTTTGTGTCCAATGATGTGTTAACACGTGTCATTTGTTTACACGTGGCATCTATAATAAATAAAGGACTAATTTTGACAAACCTTGAAAGTATATAGATTCGAGGGTTATAAATGTCAACAAGGGTAAATATACTGTATAGTATCCCTAAATAATGCTTAAACCTTCAAACGAATAAATTATAGATCGTACAAAAACAAAACGCGGAAGAAAGTGAGAGATTACAAACTACAGGGGTTAACTGTGTCAACATGTTTAATAATACCTCTGAGTGACCCTTTAACGTTCCAAAGACTTTGTAACGGTATTATACCCTCACTAAAATAATATATATGAATTTCGCGAAGTTTCGATATGAAACGAGAAAGTTACGATCGAATTCGTAGAAGAAGGGTTAAAAGCGTCAACAGTGAAAGTTAAGGCTTTCCAATATAATTAATAAATAAACCGGGGACTTAATAATGCGGGTAATTAACACGAGGCCCCTATCGGTAAATAACCGAGGGCCAAACCGCAAAGTTACCCCTTCAAAACCGAAAGGTCAGGTGAATCATTACGAAAGATTTCGTTATTAATGGCCAGATTCTGTAATCATTACAAAAAGATTTAAAAATCCTGAAATCTTAACCTTAGGTGACCCGCGTGAAGGTTAAGGATTAGTTGAGGCGGGCCGCGAGCCTCTTAAATAACACGTCTGTTATATGAACTTTAGGCGACCCGCATTAAAATACATGGGAACTCCCATGCGGGCCGCGTAAAGTGCCCAGATGCAGAAAGTTGTAGTTTTCTTGACTTTTGGAGCCTTTGAATGATCAAACACCAATGTATGAGGCATGGGCACCCTACACTTGACCCATAACTTCAGGGGACACCTACCCATCACCCTTGACCTGTTGTAGTGCTTGTAATGATCATGCTTGCTTGACATTGGCTATAAATAGCCAAGTTTGGCACATAACATTCACACAACTCAAACATACACCTCTGATCATTCTAAGGAGCTCCCAAGCATTCTCTTCTGCTCTATAATCAAGAAGCAACTTCTGTAAGTCGTTCATAACCATTTTGGTTTCACATTTCCATAGTTATAGCTCATAAACGCAACCGTCGTAACTAACGGTTGTCATTACAATAACTCGCAAATGATTCAGTCTTATGACGAATCAAAAATGGTTATGAGTTGGTATTTACGTGGGTAATAAACCTCTAAAATGGTTCCCCCTGATCACCACTCTAACTATGTCAAATATCGAGTCAAACGCGCGGTTAAAAAGTCAACAGAAAGCTATTTTAGCGATTTAAGCATAATCTGTAATGTATATGTTATGGAACCTGTTTTGACAATCATAAAACATGATAATAAGTATATAAACCTGTTTGCGCTCGTTTGAATCGATCATTTACCATATAGAACCGGTTCGGAGCCGAAAGTCGCAAAAGTTTGACTTTTGCTTTGACTTCAGTTCTGACCCGTTTTAGTGAGGTATAAATATACCTTAGGGCTCTCTTAGGACCAGGTCACATGTTGGTATAAGCCTCTGTGGTCGGTTCATGAGTTATCCGAGTCTTTTACGCAATTCCGTCATTCGCCTAAAAGTTGACCGTAACGGCCTTTTAAAATTAAAACGAGTATTTCGGACACGTGAACGGACCAAAACCTTGCTTGTTAAATTATAAGCATGTCCTTAAAGTTTCACGTCAATCCGAGGCCTAGAATGAGAGTTATGCTAAAAGGCGCACTTTTAAGAAAGTTTTGTAATTAACGGCGCAATTAGCATAACACCCATCTAACCCAAGTTTTCGTCACCAAAACTTTTACCCACTGTGGTAAAATAATATTTTGGGAATTTTAAAGATTTTTAATAATTTTTACCTTGCTCATAACCTGCGGTTATGGCTACGGTTCGGTTAATACCGAATATGCCCTTTTTGGCCAAAACGGGAGTTCTACAAGGTCTTTTGACCCGATTCTAGTTGCTACTGGTTTTAAATAATAAATAAAGTATTTTAAGCTTTATAAGCTGTTCGGGAAACTCAGATTTCCTGTAGAACTCGAAAAGTCCTTTTAAAGTCTTTAAAATGACCGAAAAGCCCCTTCGGGGCATAATAAAAACTTAAACTCGTTACGGGCATTACGGAAGGTATCCTACTGATACCAAAATACTTTTAAGGCATATTGACTTAGGAAATAAGCGTAGGACTCTTATGATTAACCGTTTCGCCTATTTGCGCACACGGTACGGCTCATGAAACTAGTTTTCGTGCAATAGCCGATATGGGTCAAATTATATTATTTGAACCCCAAAATCCAGAGTATGGACTATAAACCCATATAAAACAAGTCACTGAACTTGTTGGGTCCAAATCATACTCCATTCTCGGTTTTCGCCTTTTCGTGCGAATTAACCATATCTATATATCGGAACCAACCGGTTTAAGCTACGGCTAATACAAGGACCGTTAGGATTCTAAGAGGTTAATTAAAACCTTCGTTCCAGATTAGGAGCCCCAGTAAAAGCTATCGGTGACTTGATCTAAATTAAGGATTAATACTTGCAAAGGTAAATACTTTAACTTATTTCCCCTATATGGGCTTGGGTTACGGTATATTAATACCGCTTGATTGAGCATTATATAATTCCATCGCTTAGGTGGTTAATTGATTTAAATATGATCGGCTCATTTAAACAGTTTTGTTGCTTATAAGCCTTTGGGGGGTTTAATGACCGTTGTCCCGGATATCCTTGGCATCATTTTACGAAATGGCCACGACCATCGACATCCCGGTGTAGGCGTACACCCGGTATAAAGTGTCGACATTAAAATTAAAAGACGTAGCCGTTGGTTTTTATACTACGGTTTTACGCAAACGTGGTGTGTCTATAAATCTTTAACCCGGCACGACCCGGGCTACTGAACGCATAAAAGAACATGTAAAACGTTCACAAGATCATTATGAATTTTCCCAAGTTATAAAAGAGTTTGTGCCTTGTGCATTCAAATCAATTTTAATAAACATTTTCAAATGTGTCAGTTGAATGTATTTACCAGTGTAAACTGACGTATTTTCCCCAAAAAGATTAAGTGCAGGTACCTAAACGTAATTGGCTGGTATTAGCTCCCTAGCGTCGGGATAAGCCTCGCAAGCTTGATTGCAGTATCTGATGGAACAATACTTTATAATTATTTACGATCCACTGTGGATATATTCAACCCTTGTAATACATTTTGATATTACGATCAAAGGTTGAAGTTTATATATTTATCTTATGCTTCCGCTGTGCATTATATAATTGTGTGGTTTGACTATATTGTTGCCAACATCGTCACGGTAATCCCCCACCGGGCCCACCGGTGAGACACGTGGAAATCGGGGTGAGACACGTGGAAATCGGGGTGTGACAGGTTGGTATCAGAGCCAACATTGAGTGAATTAAACACTATCCTATTGTGTTTAATCTCAATGACACAATTGCACATACTTGAGTCTAGACAAGAACTTAGGACAAATTCGGATTAATACTCCTTTTTGTCTTTATTTTCGATTTGATTTTTAATAAGTTTTGGAGCAGGAAAATGCCACCTGTTATATTCCGAGGAAGAGGAAGGGGACGTAGAGGCCGAGGAGAAATCGTGACACATCACGATCAAGAAGCTGGACCATCTGGTACAAGACATCCTTCGATGACACGAAGCGAAGAGCCACAACGACGAAGAAATCTTTACGAACCAGCGAGGCATTCCACTTCGCACAGCTCGACGCCATCCTACCGGCACTCCTTTGGGCCAGATTCAGAAAATAATCCCAACAACCCACAACCTTCCTTCATACCTCTACAACGTTCGGTTTCGCACCGGAATTATGACGACCCTACTCCATACTACATAGCTCAGTTTAATCCGGTTGACTACATACAGGAACCTTCAGGTTTTGTTCCACTAGGGCCACAAGATCATTTTTCTGAAGATCCCATGGAGGAAGATGAGGATCCAACTGAACCAGCTCGTGGTACGCCCACGCATCCGATAGAAGTATCTGATGGATCTTCATATCATGGTCCGCAGTATCAAGGCCCAGACAGCTTTATGGCCTTGTTTGACCGACATGAGTGGTACAACACACCATCTCATCAGACATCGCAACCGAGACATCCACAGGATCCCTCTGAGGATTCACGCTTTGAGGCAGTTACGCCACCACCTCCGCCACCGGCACAACCAGTAATACCTGATCCGCCGAGGCGTAGGAGGACAAATGCTCGTATGTCTACACGAGGAGGAGGGGGTATCCACTTTAGCACTCCTCGACATTCTAGTAGTAGCCACTATCCGCCGCTACAAGAAGAAGGACCTTCAAGTCCTATACAAGAAGCGAACTCCGCACCTACTGCACGAAATTCGCCACCATTTGGGTATGACCAACCCATACCAGCTTACACAGGTCCAACGGCTTACAACCCGTTTGAACCATCACAAGCTCAATATAACTACGGCTATGAGCGCGACCCATATGTGGTGTCGGCTAGATATAATGCGCGCTACCCTGACGGAGCACATGGAAACATGGGACCACCGGATTACTCAGCTCATGGGTATCCAATACCTCCCAGACCTCCAGTTCCGCATCAAGCGCAACAACCACGATTTTCTCCTCCTGAACAGGAAGAAATACTCCATCGACTAGATCGTGTGGAGAGAGAGTTCGAGGAAGAAAAGAAAAGCCACCGAGGATTTCTCAAAGGCTTGGCGAATCTACTAAAGGGCAAAAAGAAGAAACGTGACCACTAGCCCTTAATAGTTGTACTACTGTAATTTCTACTTTAAAATAAGTCCCTGTGTGGACAACTTATCGTATTTCAGTCCCTACGTGGACTTATCTTTCGTCCTTGCACGGACACCTATCTTGTACTAGTCCCTGCGTGGACTTGTCACTTATTTTAAATCTCTATGAAGGTATGTATTATTTGAAAGACCCGTTTAGGGCAATATGTAATTGTATTTGAGATTTTGGAATGTATGTTATGAGTTTTGTTTTAATATATATATAAAAATAAATCAAAACCATTCCTTTTATATTGATCTGCCTAAATAAAGAATCTTAAAAGGTGAAACCTAGCTTGGGGTCTTTTAAGATCTAGTCAAGATGGTACGACCTAACTAAAAAGATTCTGATTCCCTGTTAACCTCTGTACGCATGTTAACATTCATGGCAGATGTGATTCGTTATAATCACGCACGTCATTCCTATACAATAAATCCTTTAAGGATTTCAAAACCCAACTAAATGATTTTATAAATCGTGGGTTAAATCACCAATGAAGGTGATCAATATTAAAGACATCCATTAGTGATGCAATGCCTACGGGCCAGTATTATAAAAACATCCATTAGTGATGCAGTGCCTACGGGCCAGAACTATTAAAACATCCATTAGTGATGCAGTGCCTACGGGCCAGAACTATTAAAACATCCATTAGTGATGCAGTGCCTACGGGCCAGAACTATTAAAACATCCATTAGTGATGCAGTGCCTACGGGCCAGAATTATTAAAACATCCATTAGTGATGTATTGCCTACGGGCCAATATTATTAAAACATCCATTAGTGATGTAGTGCCTACAGGCCAACCATATTAAGACATCCATTAGAGGTGTAGTGCCTATGGGCCATAATAATTGTCTTATAAAGACAAAAGGCAGTGGTAGTCTATGACTCTCTGTCAGAAAGAGATAAAGAACTACGGTTCAATTCTCTATGCCTTTGATTCTATGAAATCTCGGCTAATATTATAAAACATCATCGTGATTAGGCTTTATGCCGCCAATACTATTTATATAGTTGAAGTAGGATATATTCAGATCCTAATATGTAATGAACTAATAAGTTAACCGAATATGGTCTCTATACCATGGTTGACAAATTGTCATAAAAGACACTCATATAATAATCTCCTAAATTAAAATTTTGTTATCTTCTGTAACAGATTCAAGTTACAATGGCGGATCCCAATGGAGAGAACAGCCACACAAATGAAGATGACTATGACAATGCGACAGTACATTTGACAGGCGCACAGCTAAAGGCTCTGATCAACAATGCTGTCCAGGCAGCTATTGATCGTCAACATACTGAGTCTCAAGGCAGAACTGTGTCAAAACCACCCTCTAAACCAAAGACACACTCCAAACCACCCTCTGAACCCAAGAAAGATGACGACAAGAACTCGTCTACTGAGCACAGCGTTCATCGCGATAGAGAATATACTGATGCGTCAAGTGCTAAGGGTTGCACCTATAAATACTTTGTATCATGCAAGCCCCGTGAATTTACAGGGGAGAAAGGTGCGGTTGATTGTATCACCTGGCTGGACGAAATGGACACAATTGTGGACATCAGCGGGTGCGCTGAGAGGGACGTGGTTAAGTTTGTGTCCCAGTCATTCAAGGGCGAGGCCCTGGCGTGGTGGATAGCTCTGGTGCAGGCTTCAGGTAAGTCTGCCTTGTACAAAATGTCATGGGGGGAGTTTATTACCCTTATAAAAGAAAACTACTGCCCTCAGCACGAGGTTGAGAAGATTGAGGCTGATTTTGTCTCACTGGTGATGACAAACCTGGATTGTCAAGCATATCTGACAAGTTTTAACACTATGTCACGCCTGGTGCCATATCTTGTGACACCAGAACCACGAAGGATTGCCCGATTCATTGGGGGCTTAGAGCCGGCGATCAAGGCCAGCGTAAAGGCCTCTAGGCCAACGACCTTCAGGTCAGTTACTGACCTCTCCTTGTCTCTTACACTTGATGCTGTCCGTCTGAGGGCACAAAGGAGCAAGGAGGCTGAAAAGCGAAAACGTGAGGATGATACCTCACGAAAGTCTGGGAAAAAGCACCGTGGAAACGGTGAAGGAAGGAGAGGGTCGGAGGCAAAGAAAGAGGGGCAAGCTGATGGAAGACCCCACTGCAAGGTCTGCAAGAAACCTCACTCCGGGAAGTGTAGGTTTGCGTCTGGTTCACAGTCGCAACAAAGGACTCCACCCTGTGGGCTATGCAAGTCCAAGGATCACAAGACAGTGGAGTGCAAAAAGATAAAGGATGCAACCTGCTTTAATTGTAATGAAAAGGGGCACATAAAGAGTAATTGCCCGAAGTATGCCAAGAAGGCAGAAGAGACTAAGAAGACAAATGCGAGAGTTTTTCGCTTGGATGCAAAGGAAGAGGTCAAGGACGACAATGTGCTTACAGGTACTTTTCTCGTAAATAATATATTTGCAAGAGTACTGTTCGATTCTGGCGCTGATAAGTCCTTTGTAGACCAGAAATTTTGCCAACTACTAAATATGCCTATCAAAACCCTCGACATAAAATACGAAGTAGAGTTGGCAGACGGCACGATAGAAACCGTCTCTACCGTTCTAGAAGGATGTGAAATATCCATTAGGAACCATTCTTTTCCTTTATCTCTACTTCCTTTCAAACTTGCGGGTTTTGACATCGTGCTAGGCATGGACTGGTTATCCCATAACCAGGCCCAAATCATTTGTGGCAAGAGGCAAATAGTTTTAAAGACTCCGAGTGGTGAATCTCTTACCATTCGAGGGGATACGCATTACGGATTACCCGAAGACGTATCTATGCTGAAAGCTTCAAGGTGTTTGAACAGAGGCTGTGTAATTTACATGGCTCAGGTGATAATTGAAGAACCAAAGCCGAAGATCGAGGATCTTCCTGTCATTTCTGAATACCCCGAGGTTTTTCCTGAAGAACTACCTGGTTTGCCACCAGATAGACAAGTGGAGTTCAGAATAGACATCATTCCTGGAGCAGCTCCGATAGCCAGAGCACCTTACAGATTAGCTCCAACGGAAATGAAAGAACTGAGGACCCAGTTGGATGAACTGCTGGCGAAAGGTTTTATCAAACCTAGTTCATCTCCCTGGGGAGCTCCTGTCATATTTGTAAAGAAGAAGGACGGATCGATGCGGTTGTGCATCGACTATAGAGAACTGAATAAAGTTACCATAAAGAATAGATATCCTTTACCAAGGATCGATGATCTATTCGATCAGCTGCAAGGAGCAAGCTACTTCTCAAAGATCGACTTAAGGTCGGGTTATCATCAACTAAGGGTCAGAGATGAAGATGTACACAAGACTGCATTTAGGACTCGCTATGGTCATTACGAGTTCCTAGTGATGCCTTTTGGGCTCACAAATGCACCGGCTGCGTTCATGGATCTCATGAACCGCGTCTGCAAGCCGTACTTGGACAAATTCGTCATAGTCTTTATCGACGATATCCTTATCTATTCCAAGAATCAAGCTGACCACGAGAAGCATCTCCGTTGCATTCTCGAATTACTACAGCGTGAGAAACTCTACGCCAAATTCTCGAAATGTGAATTCTGGCTACGAGAGGTCCAGTTTTTAGGACACGTTGTGAGTGAGCGTGGTATCCAAGTGGATCCCGCTAAGGTAGAGGCAGTCATGAACTGGCAAGAGCCAAAGACGCCTACCGAGATTCGTAGCTTCCTGGGTTTAGCAGGATACTACCGAAGATTTATTGAAAATTTTTCAAGGATTGCTGCACCCTTGACTTCCTTGACCAAGAAGAAAGAAAAGTACATTTGGGGCCCGAAGCAGCAAGAGTCCTTTGAAATACTGAAGCAGAAGCTAAGCAACGCACCTGTGTTGACCTTACCTGAGGGTACAGATGAATTCGTAGTTTACTGCGATGCATCACACACGGGCATGGGGTGTGTGCTTATGCAAAAGGGCAAGGTGATTGCCTATGCTTCAAGGCAATTAAAGGTGCATGAAAAGAATTACACCACCCATGATTTGGAGTTGGGTGCCGTTGTATTTGCACTGAAGTTATGGAGGCACTACCTTTATGGTATTAAATTTGTGATTTATTCTGATCACAAAAGCCTCCAGCACCTGTTCAACCAGAAGGAGTTGAACATGAGACAGCGCCGTTGGATGGAAACCCTGAATGATTATGACTGTGAAATCAGGTACCATCCCGGTAAGGCGAATGTAGTCGCCGATGCATTGAGCAGGAAAGAAAGGGTAAAACCCATTCGAATCAATGCCAAGAGCATTGAGGTTAAGAATAATTTGATGGAAAGAATATTAGCTGCGCAGCATGAGGCTGTGTTGGAAGCTAATTATCCTAATGAAAAGCTGGGAGTAACTGAAGAGCAGTTGACTCTTAGCAAGGATGGAATTCTTAGACTGAACGGACGTATATGGGTTCCGATATATGGAGGACTACGAGATGTTGTTCTCCAGGAAGCCCATAGTTCCAAATACTCAGTCCATCCGGGTGCTGACAAGATGTACCAAGACTTAAAGGCAAATTATTGGTGGATAGGCTTGAAAAAGTCTGTAGCCGCCCACGTAGCAAAGTGCTTGACTTGTGCTCAGGTCAAAGCCGAGCACCAAAAGCCGTCTGGCTTGCTACAACAGCCTGAACTTCCCGAGTGGAAGTGGGAATGCGTAACTATGGACTTCATAACCAAGTTACCCAAAACCAGGAAAGGAAACGATACAATATGGGTCATAGTTGATAGGCTGACTAAATCAGCTCATTTTCTACCCATCAAGGAGACATATAGCTCCGATATGTTAGCCCAACTTTATGTTGATAAGATTGTAGCCTTACACGGCATACCTGTGTCTATTATCTCCGACAGGGATACTAGATACACATCTCACTTCTGGAAAAGTTTCCAGCAATCTTTGGGCACGCGTTTGAACTTTAGTACGGCTTACCATCCACAGACGGACGGTCAAAGTGAGCGTACTATCCAAATGCTAGAAGACATGCTTCGTGCATGTGCGATCGATTTAGGTGGTAACTGGGATAAAAACCTACCCCTGATCGAATTCTCCTACAATAATAGCTACCACACCAGCATAAAGGCTGCGCCTTTTGAGGCATTATATGGTAGGAAATGTAGATCGCCTGTTTGTTGGGCGGAAGTAGGAGAGGTCCAATTGTCGGGACCAGAGATTGTTTTCCAGACAACGGACAAGATTGTCCAGATCCGGGAACGTCTCAAGGCTGCCCGCGATAGGCAGAAGAGCTACGCTGATCCAAAGCGTAAGAATTTTCACTTCGAAGTGGGTGAAAAGGTATTACTTAAGGTGTCACCCTGGAAGGGGGTGATGCGTTTCGGCAAGAAGGGCAAGCTGAGTCCGAGATACATAGGGCCTTTTGAGGTCATGGAACGAGTCGGATCAGTTGCCTATAAACTGAACTTGCCTGAAGAGCTCAATGGAATTCACAATGTGTTCCACATCTGCAATCTCAAAAAGTGCTTCGCCGACGAATCGTTGGTGATTCCACACACAGATGTGCATATAGATGAGAGCTTAAAATTTATAGAAAAACCTTTGTCGATTGAAGATCGACAGGTGAAGAAGCTTCGCAGAAAGCACGTACCGATTGTAAAAGTCAAATGGGATGCTCGTAGAGGTCCTGAATATACGTGGGAAGTCGAAGCTACAATGAAAGAAAAATACCCCTATTTATTTGAGTAAATCTCGGGTCGAGATTTATTTTAAGGGGGTGAGGATGTAACACCTCAAATTTTTGTGTCCAATGATGTGTTAACACGTGTCATTTGTTTACACGTGGCATCTATAATAAATAAAGGACTAATTTTGACAAACCTTGAAAGTATATAGATTCGAGGGTTATAAATGTCAACAAGGGTAAATATACTGTATAGTATCCCTAAATAATGCTTAAACCTTCAAACGAATAAATCATAGATCGTACAAAAACAAAACGCGGAAGAAAGTGAGAGATTACAAACTATAGGGGTTAACTGTGTCAACATGTTTAATAATACCTCTGAGTGACCCTTTAACGTTCCAAAGACTTTGTAACGGTATTATACCCTCACTAAAATAATATATATGAATTTCGCGAAGTTTCGATATGAAACGAGAAAGTTACGATCGAATTCGTAGAAGAAGGGTTAAAAGCGTCAACAGTGAAAGTTAAGGCTTTCCAATATAATTAATAAATAAACCGGGGACTTAATAATGCGGGTAATTAACACGAGGCCCCTATCGGTAAATAACCGAGGGCCAAACCGCAAAGTTACCCCTTCAAAACCGAAAGGTCAGGTGAATCATTACGAAAGATTTCGTTATTAATGGCCAGATTCTGTAATCATTACAAAAAGATTTAAAAATCCTGAAATCTTAACCTTAGGCGACCCGCGTGAAGGTTAAGGATTAGTTGAGGCGGGCCGCGAGCCTCTTAAATAACACGTCTGTTATATGAACTTTAGGCGACCCGCATTAAAATACATGGGAACTCCCATGCGGGCCGCGTAAAGTGCCCAGATGCAGAAAGTTGTAGTTTTCTTGACTTTTGGAGCCTTTGAATGATCAAGCACCAATGTATGAGGCATGGGCACCCTACACTTGACCCATAACTTCAGGGGACACCTACCCATCACCCTTGACCTGTTGTAGTGCTTGTAATGATCATGCTTGCTTGACATTGGCTATAAATAGCCAAGTTTGGCACATAACATTCACACAACTCAAACATACACCTCTGATCATTCTAAGGAGCTCCCAAGCATTCTCTTCTGCTCTATAATCAAGAAGCAACTTCTGTAAGTCGTTCATAACCATTTTGGTTTCACATTTCCATAGTTATAGCTCATAAACGCAACCGTCATAACTAACGGTTGTCATTACAATAACTCGCAAATGATTCAGTCTTATGACGAATCAAAAATGGTTATGAGTTGGTATTTACGTGGGTAATAAACCTCTAAAATGGTTCCCCCTGATCACCACTCTAACTATGTCAAATATCGAGTCAAACGCGCGGTTAAAAAGTCAACAGAAAGCTATTTTAGCGATTTAAGCATAATCTGTAATGTATATGTTATGGAACCTGTTTTGACAATCATAAAACATGATAATAAGTATATAAACCTGTTTGCGCTCGTTTGAATCGATCATTTACCATATAGAACTGGTTCGGAGCCGAAAGTCGCAAAAGTTTGACTTTTGCTTTGACTTCAGTTCTGACCCGTTTTAGTGAGGTATAAATATACCTTAGGACTCTCTTAGGACCAGGTCACATGTTGGTATAAGCCTCTGTGGTCGGTTCATGAGTTATCCGAGTCTTTTACGCAATTCCGTCATTCGCCTAAAAGTTGACCGTAACGGCCTTTTAAAATTAAAACGAGTATTTCGGACACGTGAACGGACCAAAACCTTGCTTGTTAAATTATAAGCATGTCCTTAAAGTTTCACGTCAATCCGAGGCCTAGAATGAGAGTTATGCTAAAAGGCGCACTTTTAAGAAAGTTTTGTAATTAACGGCGCAATTAGCATAACACCCATCTAACCCAAGTTTTCGTCACCAAAACTTTTACCCACTGTGGTAAAATAATATTTTGGGAATTTTAAAGATTTTTAATAATTTTTACCTTGCTCATAACCTGCGGTTATGGCTACGGTTCGGTTAATACCGAATATGCCCTTTTTGGCCAAAACGGGAGTTCTACAAGGTCTTTTGACCCGATTCTAGTTGCTACTGGTTTTAAATAATAAATAAAGTATTTTAAGCTTTATAAGCTGTTCGGGAAACTCAGATTTCCTGTAGAACTCGAAAAGTCCTTTTAAAGTCTTTAAAATGACCGAAAAGCCCCTTCGGGGCATAATAAAAACTTAAACTCGTTACGGGCATTACGGAAGGTATCCTACTGATACCAAAATACTTTTAAGGCATATTGACTTAGGAAATAAGCGTAGGACTCTTATGATTAACCGTTTCGCCTATTTGCGCACACGGTACGGCTCATGAAACTAGTTTTCGTGCAATAGCCGATATGGGTCAAATTATATTATTTGAACCCCAAAATCCAGAGTATGGACTATAAACCCATATAAAACAAGTCACTGAACTTGTTGGGTCCAAATCATACTCCATTCTCGGTTTTCGCCTTTTCGTGCGAATTAACCATATCTATATATCGGAACCAACCGGTTTAAGCTACGGCTAATACAAGGACCGTTAGGATTCTAAGAGTTTAATTAAAACCTTCGTTCCAGATTAGGAGCCCCAGTAAAAGCTATCGGTGACTTGATCTAAATTAAGGATTAATACTTGCAAAGGTAAATACTTTAACTTATTTCCCCTATATGGGCTTGGGTTACGGTATATTAATACCGCTTGATTGAGCATTATATAATTCCATCGCTTAGGTGGTTAATTGATTTAAATATGATCGGCTCATTTAAACAGTTTTGTTGCTTATAAGCCTTTGGGGGGTTTAATGACCGTTGTCCCGGATATCCTTGGCATCATTTTACGAAATGGCCACGACCATCGACATCCCGGTGTAGGCGTACACCCGGTATAAAGTGTCGACATTAAAATTAAAAGACGTAGCCGTTGGTTTTTATACTACGGTTTTACGCAAACGTGGTGTGTCTATAAATCTTTAACCCGGCACGACCCGGGCTACTGAACGCATAAAAGAACATGTAAAACGTTCACAAGATCATTATGAATTTTCCCAAGTTATAAAAGAGTTTGTGCCTTGTGCATTCAAATCAATTTTAATAAACATTTTCAAATGTGTCAGTTGAATGTATTTACCAGTGTAAACTGACGTATTTTCCCCAAAAAGATTAAGTGCAGGTACCTAAACGTAATTGGCTGGTATTAGCTCCCTAGCGTCGGGATAAGCCTCGCAAGCTTGATTGCAGTATCTGATGGAACAATACTTTATAATTATTTACGATCCACTGTGGATATATTCAACCCTTGTAATACATTTTGATATTACGATCAAAGGTTGAAGTTTATATATTTATCTTATGCTTCCGCTGTGCATTATATAATTGTGTGGTTTGACTATATTGTTGCCAACATCGTCACGGTAATCCCCCACCGGGCCCACCGGTGAGACACGTGGAAATCGGGGTGAGACACGTGGAAATCGGGGTGTGACAGGTTGGTATCAGAGCCAACATTGAGTGAATTAAACACTATCCTATTGTGTTTAATCTCAATGACACAATTGCACATACTTGAGTCTAGACAAGAACTTAGGACAAATTCGGATTAATACTCCTTTTTGTCTTTATTTTCGATTTGATTTTTAATAAGTTTTGGAGCAGGAAAATGCCACCTGTTATATTCCGAGGAAGAGGAAGGGGACGTAGAGGCCGAGGAGAAATCGTGACACATCACGATCAAGAAGCTGGACCATCTGGTACAAGACATCCTTCGATGACACGAAGCGAAGAGCCACAACGACGAAGAAATCTTTACGAACCAGCGAGGCATTCCACTTCGCACAGCTCGACGCCATCCTACCGGCACTCCTTTGGGCCAGATTCAGAAAATAATCCCAACAACCCACAACCTTCCTTCATACCTCTACAACGTTCGGTTTCGCACCGGAATTATGACGACCCTACTCCATACTACATAGCTCAGTTTAATCCGGTTGACTACATACAGGAACCTTCAGGTTTTGTTCCACTAGGGCCACAAGATCATTTTTCTGAAGATCCCATGGAGGAAGATGAGGATCCAACTGAACCAGCTCGTGGTACGCCCACGCATCCGATAGAAGTATCTGATGGATCTTCATATCATGGTCCGCAGTATCAAGGCCCAGACAGCTTTATGGCCTTGTTTGACCGACATGAGTGGTACAACACACCATCTCATCAGACATCGCAACCGAGACATCCACAGGATCCCTCTGAGGATTCACGCTTTGAGGCAGTTACGCCACCACCTCCGCCACCGGCACAACCAGTAATACCTGATCCGCCGAGGCGTAGGAGGACAAATGCTCGTATGTCTACACGAGGAGGAGGGGGTATCCACTTTAGCACTCCTCGACATTCTAGTAGTAGCCACTATCCGCCGCTACAAGAAGAAGGACCTTCAAGTCCTATACAAGAAGCGAACTCCGCACCTACTGCACGAAATTCGCCACCATTTGGGTATGACCAACCCATACCAGCTTACACAGGTCCAACGGCTTACAACCCGTTTGAACCATCACAAGCTCAATATAACTACGGCTATGAGCGCGACCCATATGTGGTGTCGGCTAGATATAATGCGCGCTACCCTGACGGAGCACATGGAAACATGGGACCACCGGATTACTCAGCTCATGGGTATCCAATACCTCCCAGACCTCCAGTTCCGCATCAAGCGCAACAACCACGATTTTCTCCTCCTGAACAGGAAGAAATACTCCATCGACTAGATCGTGTGGAGAGAGAGTTCGAGGAAGAAAAGAAAAGCCACCGAGGATTTCTCAAAGGCTTGGCGAATCTACTAAAGGGCAAAAAGAAGAAACGTGACCACTAGCCCTTAATAGTTGTACTACTGTAATTTCTACTTTAAAATAAGTCCCTGTGTGGACAACTTATCGTATTTCAGTCCCTACGTGGACTTATCTTTCGTCCTTGCACGGACACCTATCTTGTACTAGTCCCTGCGTGGACTTGTCACTTATTTTAAATCTCTATGAAGGTATGTATTATTTGAAAGACCCGTTTAGGGCAATATGTAATTGTATTTGAGATTTTGGAATGTATGTTATGAGTTTTGTTTTAATATATATATAAAAATAAATCAAAACCATTCCTTTTATATTGATCTGCCTAAATAAAGAATCTTAAAAGGTGAAACCTAGCTTGGGGTCTTTTAAGATCTAGTCAAGATGGTACGACCTAACTAAAAAGATTCTGATTCCCTGTTAACCTCTGTACGCATGTTAACATTCATGGCAGATGTGATTCGTTATAATCACGCACGTCATTCCTATACAATAAATCCTTTAAGGATTTCAAAACCCAACTAAATGATTTTATAAATCGTGGGTTAAATCACCAATGAAGGTGATCAATATTAAAGACATCCATTAGTGATGCAATGCCTACGGGCCAGTATTATAAAAACATCCATTAGTGATGCAGTGCCTACGGGCCAGAACTATTAAAACATCCATTAGTGATGCAGTGCCTACGGGCCAGAACTATTAAAACATCCATTAGTGATGCAGTATCTGATGGAACAATACTTTATAATTATTTAAAATGACCGAAAACTTAAACTCGTTACGGGCATTACGGAAGGTATCCTACTGATACCAAAATACTTTTAAGGCATATTGACTTAGGAAATAAGCGTAGGACTCTTATGATTAACCGTTTCGCCTATTTGCGCACACGGTACGGCTCATGAAACTAGTTTTCGTGCAATAGCCGATATGGGTCAAATTATATTATTTGAACCCCAAAATCCAGAGTATGGACTATAAACCCATATAAAACAAGTCACTGAACTTGTTGGGTCCAAATCATACTCCATTCTCGGTTTTCGCCTTTTCGTGCGAATTAACCATATCTATATATCGGAACCAACCGGTTTAAGCTACGGCTAATACAAGGACCGTTAGGATTCTAAGAGGTTAATTAAAACCTTCGTTCCAGATTAGGAGCCCCAGTAAAAGCTATCGGTGACTTGATCTAAATTAAGGATTAATACTTGCAAAGGTAAATACTTTAACTTATTTCCCCTATATGGGCTTGGGTTACGGTATATTAATACCGCTTGATTGAGCATTATATAATTCCATCGCTTAGGTGGTTAATTGATTTAAATATGATCGGCTCATTTAAACAGTTTTGTTGCTTATAAGCCTTTGGGGGGTTTAATGACCGTTGTCCCGGATATCCTTGGCATCATTTTACGAAATGGCCACGACCATCGACATCCCGGTGTAGGCGTACACCCGGTATAAAGTGTCGACATTAAAATTAAAAGACGTAGCCGTTGGTTTTTATACTACGGTTTTACGCAAACGTGGTGTGTCTATAAATCTTTAACCCGGCACGACCCGGGCTACTGAACGCATAAAAGAACATGTAAAACGTTCACAAGATCATTATGAATTTTCCCAAGTTATAAAAGAGTTTGTGCCTTGTGCATTCAAATCAATTTTAATAAACATTTTCAAATGTGTCAGTTGAATGTATTTACCAGTGTAAACTGACGTATTTTCCCCAAAAAGATTAAGTGCGGGTACCTAAACGTAATTGGCTGGTATTAGCTCCCTAGCGTCGGGATAAGCCTCGCAAGCTTGATTGCAGTATCTGATGGAACAATACTTTATAATTATTTACGATCCACTGTGGATATATTCAACCCTTGTAATACATTTTGATATTACGATCAAAGGTTGAAGTTTATATATTTATCTTATGCTTCCGCTGTGCATTATATAATTGTGTGGTTTGACTATATTGTTGCCAACATCGTCACGGTAATCCCCCACCGGGCCCACCGGTGAGACACGTGGAAATCGGGGTGTGACACCACACTAGCACGATTGCCCTTTTTAACCATCTTTCGATCTACCACTACAGTTGGATAAAACAAGAACCGAGATTGCACCGGTAAGGGAAGAACAATAGAATGATCACCCCTAGCTGGTTTTAACAATGACACATGGAAAGTGGGATGAAGTTGTGCCTCCGCATGTAAGTCTAACTTGTATGCAACTTTACCAATTTTTTCCAAGATTAAGAATGGCCGAAACACTTAAGACTTAGTTTATTGTTTGTGTTTTTCCTTAAAGAATGTTGTTTGTAATTCTGTAAACGCAAATATACCCATTGCGCTACATCAAACTCCCGTTCACTTCTTTTCCCATCTGCTACCGGGTTCATTTGATTTTGGGCGACCAACAATGGCTGTCTCTACTGTTTGATTGTTCGCTCCCTTTCACCACATAATTGATCCACAACTTCAACAGTACAATCCTTAGGAATATAAGGAACAAAAATAGGCGGTGGATACCTATACAAAGCTTGGAAAGGTGTAGTCTTGATTGAAGAATGATAATTGGTGTTGTACCACCATTCAGCCAAGGTCAACCACTTGATCCGAGGCAAGTTAGTACTAAGTGTCATACTTCTCAAATAAGATTCAATACACCGACTGGCCACTTCAATCTGGCCATCAGACTGAGGATGGTAGGCAGTTGACATGTTTAATTGTATTCCATGCATTTTAGTGAACTCTTTCCAAAAATTACTCAGGGACAAGGGATCTCTGTTAGACACAATGGTTTAAGGCCATCCATGCAGCTTAAAAACATTATCCATGAAAGCTTGAGCAACCCCAGCAGCTGTATAAGGGTGTCCCAAAGGAACAAAATGACCAAACTTAGTCAATCTGTCCACAACAACCATAATAGAATCCTTCCCCTGCAACTTAGGCAACCCTCCTATGAAATCCCTCGAAATATCAGAAAAGATATGTATAGGAACAGGTAAAAGTTGCAGTAACCCAAGGTATGCTACATTCTCAGACTTGATCCTTTGACACACATCACAAGTTCGAATAAAGTGTCTAACGTGCTTGTGTAATCCCTTCCATTTGAACATTACTTTGATCTTTTGATTAGTAGCATGCACACTAGAATGCCCCCCCCCATACTTGAATCATGGCGCAACTTAATAATATCTCTCTGTAATTCTTCATTATCCTACTATCACTTTGTTGCCCTTCAACAATACTTCCCCATTCCACGTGTACCCTTTCACACTCTCTCCCTCAATCAACTTTTTTATCTTATCTTTAATCACACCATCATCGCGCCATGATCTCTTAATTCTATCCTAAAGAGTCCCATCCAATGTAGACAAAGACATAGTAAATAAGGTAGGACCTTGGACCCTAGACAATGCATCAACCACTTGATTTTCCACTCCCTTCTTGCACACTATTTCATAATCATAACCCAACAATATGGAGAGCCAAGCATGTTGTAAAGGTGTGGTTAACTTCTGTTTCAACAAATACTCCAAACTTTTTTGGTCTGTTCTGATAACAAAATGACTAACAGACAAATAATGGTGCCAATATTTCACTGCATAAATGATAGCTAAGAGCTCCTTCTCGTATACTGATAAAGCTTGTTGCCCAGGAGATAGTGCTTTGCTGATAAAGGCCAAGGGATGGTTGTCCTACATTAAAACAACCCCAATCCCCAATGCAGAAGCATCGGTTTCTAGCACAAAGGGCTTATCAATTTTTGGAAGAGTTAAAAATGGAGGTGAGTAAACTGCCTCTTTAAGTCTTTCAAAAGCACTTGTAGTTCCTCAGTCCATACAAAGTTATCCTTTTTAAAAGGGAAGTCAATGGCTTTGCTAGAAGACCCCATGATTAAATAATCTCCTGTAATACACTGATAACCCTAGGAAACCCCTCAACTGTTTAACATTAGTAGGTCTTGGCCATTGCTTAATTGTTGCAATCTTCTTTGGATCAGTTGCTACTCCTTCCTTTGAAATAATATGACCCAAATATTCTATAGTAACCCCCTCCAAATGCACATTTAGAAAGTCTTGCATGCAACTTAGCTTTTCTTAAAACAGTCAAAACCTCCCTTAAATGTTCCACATGTTGATCTAAAGATTTGATGTACACCAATATGTCATCAAAGAATACAAGCATGGATTTTCTTAAAAACTCCTTAAAGGTATGATTCATTAGAGATTGAAAGGTAGCAGGAGCATTGGTTAAGCCAAATGGCATTACCAAAAACTCAAAGTGACCCTCATGAGTTCTAAAAGTTGTTTTATGTACATCATCAGGATACATCCTAATTTGATGATATCCTTATCTTAAATCCAACTTAGAAAATATTGTAGCTCCCCTAAATTCATCTAGCAGTTCTTCAATCAGAGGTATAAGATACCCATTCTTAACAGTTGCATCATTGGGCCTCCTATAATCAATACACATTCTCCAGGACCCATCATTTTTCTTGACTAGTACCACAAGAGCTGCAAAAGGACTGGTACTGCCCTGTATAACCCCTGTACCCAGTAACACCTTAGTCATCTTCTCTATAACATCCTTTTGTGTAGCATGATACCTATAAGGCTTTTGACTAATAACCATAGACTCATCCTTTAAAATAATCCTCTGATCATATGCTCTGGATGGCGGTAAACAATTGGGAGTGGCAAAACTTCCTCAAATCTTGTAACAAGGATTGAATCAAACTATGAGTTACCCCATTAGAAACCACAGTCTTGTGTTGGTATTGTTCCTCACCCTCCACTTGTTGTAAACTGAACAATTGAGATTGAACAACTTGGTTACACTGTGATGAAAATAGATGACTCATCAGCTCATTTGAACATAATGAAACCCTATTAGTATTACTTCCCTGCAATTGGTAGACCTTATTATCTACCCTAAACTGCATAGTTAAGTCTTGAAAATTCCACATAATACCCCCCAAGAGAAGACAGCCATTGTACCCCCAACACCATATCATAACTGGCTAGTGGTTATACTAACACATCAACTTTCATCCACAAACCCTGCATCTGCCATTTAAATCCTGAACAAACTTTCGCATACAACAACTAGAACCATTTGGTACCCCTACTTTCATTTCTTCTATGTCTTTCATTACACAAACCAGTTTGGCAGCTAACTTCTAATCAATGAAATTATGAGTAGACCCAGAGTCTATCAATATTTGTAAGGTTTTGGTACCAATATTTCCCACTACTTGCATAGTAGAAAAAGAAGGAATACTTGTTAAGGCATGAATAGAGATAAGAGGGTCAATTGTTGTAGTGTCAATCACTGTATCTTGAATAACGTGAACAACGAATAACATGAACAACAAGATCATCAGTCATATATCCCCCTTCTTGTTGTCCCTCATCCTCCCATCAATAACTTCTAAGACAAACAATTGCTTATTTGGACATTTGTGGGTAGAGGTAAATTTGTCATTACATAAGAAACATTCCCCTCTTGACTTTTTATTTTCAATTTCTTTACTAGTCAACCTTCTAGTGGTGGTCAATTTATGATTGGTAGAAGGATTAGGTAACAATGGTAAATGTGATGTATAAACTGGTGGTTTGAACGTGGATATAGGTTTAGGGTTATGAATAAATTGGGAAGATGTTGGTTTAGAACTGAATGAAGGTTTAAACTGGGATTTCGTCTTATCATTAGCAAGTTTATGTTTCTTTTACAACATATAAGCCTCTTTCATAGTCTTAGGGTCAAACATACTAACTGGACCCCCTAATTCAGGTTTAAGACCCTTAATGAAAAGACTAATTGCATATTCTTATGCAATAGTTACCCTTTATAGATTCTCATCAAACTCACTAGAATAAGTCTCCAATTATAGTAGAAGATAGAATTCCTATAGCATCTCTAAACTATTGCTTAGAAAACCTATCAGTGATTGTTCTAGCATATTTGCCCATGTAACACTAGCAATAGGTCTAGTTTTTGCAAAATTGTTATGCCATTTCATAGTTTTTCCTTCCAAGTTAATCACAACATACCCGACCTTGTAGTGTTCTGGAGTATCGTCAACATCAAAGAAGTTTTCACATTTACACACCCGATTAATGTCTTCAGTACCATCATAATTTGGAAATTCCAGTTTTCCCAGCCTAAACAATCTATCATTTCGATTGGAATTATTGAGATCTTGATTGGTATTATTTGTATTGTTGGAACTGGATTGATTATTGTTGTTATTGCTAACCAATTTCTCCAATAATTATCTAAAATCATTAAAGGTATGCTCTGTTTTTGCCAAAAATGTATCAATTTTGAGCAACGAAGTTGCATTCTCCTTCAAAGTCTTTTCAATTTCAGATGGACTTCTTGTTGTTTTCATGGAATTTGAGTTAGAAACACTCTGTTTTATCAATTGATTATCGGATTCAATTTGTAAACGGAATTGATCGGACAATGATCAATTCTAACGAAGAAACAAGGATTCGAATGGAACTGACCAAACAATGATCAATTCCAACTGAAAAAAAAAACCGCAATTCAGTACGAAATTCAATCGAATCGGAGATCAGTTCACGAATTTGGAACGATATGATTAATTCTCTGATCAAATTGATTTGTAGAGTACCGAGGATCGGTAGCTCTGATATACGTTGATACGTGAATGTTAGAGAGAGAAAGAGCGTTAGAGAGAGAGAGAGAACAAGAAAGATCACACAACCAACTAACTATTCCGTTATTACATAACTGTTTAAGTACAACCACTATTAACTGCCCTAACAGTCTATTAACGACTAACTAATATACTATCCTATAAAACCACTCAACTATTACTATATTACAATTATGACCCTGTATTATATTTCCCATATCATAGATCTAGCGGTTCTTTAAACGAACCTGACGGTTCCAAACCGAACCGAGATCCAGTTTCACCCATATTTAAAAACCGAAACCGAACCCTAAATATAACAATACGGTTCAAATCTAGCGAGTAAATTGTTCATCCCTACTCTCGGTTTCAACCAGACTGGATCAAAACATCGGTTTTTTCTTTTTTTTTTTTCTTTTTTTTGACAAAATGTAATAATGTATGACCGACAACCGTACAAGCTGTTCCTTATTCGAACCGGTATCAAACCACCGGTTCAACCGGCTACTTCGCATCATATAACTGTGATTTAAGACACTGGATCTACATCTACCAGCACTCGTCTATTTCTCTTTCTCTATCTACAATCAAATGCCTTCTGATCTACGCACTCACAAATCTACATCTTGATCTCAATCCGCCAGATCTATCCATCCAATTAGGTCTCAAACTTCCAGATCTGAAGGTACTCATCACGCAACTTAACAATTCTTGCTAATCTAGAGCATTAACCGAATTTGTTGAATTGATTTTTGTGTTTGAATGTTGTAATTGGTTAATTAGGGTTTTGTAACGGTCCGAAAATGTTGACGAAGTTTGAAACAAAGAGTAATAGAGTGAAAGGGCTGAGTTTCCACAGCAAGAGGCCCTGGATCTTAGCTAGTCTTCACAGTGGAGTGATCCAGCTATGGGATTACAGAATGGGCACTCTTATTGATCGGTTTGACGAACACGATGGACCGGTTCGTGGAGTTCATTTTCATAAGTCTCAGCCGCTTTTCGTCTCTGGAGGTACATTTGAATTTGTTGTTTAATTGTTGATATCTTGTTTCTGTTAGGTTTTGTTAGGCTGATCTAGGTTTAAGTTTCATATAACATTGTTGTTTGTTAATGTTATAGTTGGATAGAAGATGATTGGGAGTTTGTTTGGATCGATGCATTTGGTTTCTGACTAGTATATTAGAGCCTATTGGCTTGGTTCAATTGATTGATTAGTTTGTTAATATTACGATGTTCGGGAAGTCATTCGAGTTTATGTAATCGGAATCTGTAAACGTAGTCATATCTGTAGTTGCAACTTTCAGTCTTCTTTTTGTATTAGATTCTAAATAGCTTTTGCATTGAAAAATATTGTTTCTCTTAGGTTTAACTAGGCTGATCTAGCTGTAAATTTCACATTACTTGGTCCGTAGGCTGGTGGTTTAAGTTGAAGATAATAACAATTTGGTTAGAGTCTTTGATATTTTTAATATTCTAATTGTGTATGAATTAGGATACCTTGTTTAGCAAGTTAGGCTAGTATATATAGATCGATCAAGTTATGATTTCATCATGAGTTGTAATTGAGTTTTGAGTAATTTTCTTAGTTATAATAAAATCTTAGGAGTTATATTAAATTGTGTGTTTCGTGTTTATCAATTCTGGACTTAAGGTAAGTCATTCGAGTTTATGGAAATCTGTAAACTATAGTCGTCAACTTTCAATCCTTGTTCGGTATTAGATTCTAAATAGCTTTTGCATTGACAAATGGTGCTTGTAGGAGATGATTACAAGATTAAGTATAGTCATATTTGTAGTTTCAATCCTCTTTTTTAGACTCTGAATAGCTTTTGCATTGGCAAATGGTACTTGCAGGAGATGATTACAAGATCAAAGTATGGAACTATAAACTGCATAGGTGTCTGTTTACTCTTCTTGGACATCTTGATTACATCCGAACCGTTCAATTCCATCACGAGGCCCCTTGGATTGTTAGTGCTAGTGACGATCAAACTATCAGGATTTGGAACTGGCAGTCGCGTACTTGTATATCTGTGTTAACCGGACACAATCATTATGTAATGTGTGCTTTGTTCCACCCAAAGGAGGATCTTGTGGTGTCAGCATCATTAGATCAGACCGTGAGGGTTTGGGATATCGGTGCGCTCAGGAAGAAATCGGCTTCCCCTTCTGATGATATCCTTGGGTTGGGTCAAATGAATGCAGATTTCTTTGGTGGTGTTGATGCCGTTGTTAAGTATGTTCTCGAGGGCCATGATCGTGGAGTTAATTGGGCTTCATTTCATCCCACTCTTCCTCTTATCGTCTCCGGAGCTGACGATCGCCAAATTAAGATCTGGCGAATGAACGGTAAGATTTTTATGATCTTGTTTCTTTTAATCCTTTTATATGTTACATTTATGAAGTTATTTCTTCATGAAAATTCTTGAAGGCATGTATTGCTTTTGTTTTTTTTTTTTTTTTTTTATCTCGAGTAAGATGCCAATTTCGTCCCTGAGGTTTGGCCAGTTTTGCGACTTTCGTCCAAAGGTTTGTTTTTTCGCATCTGGATACAAAGGTTTGAAATCTTGTCATTTTCATCCGGCTCGTTAACTCCATCCATTTTTCTCCGTTAATTCAAGGGTATTTCCGTTTTTTTGGGTAACTTAAAAGGCAATTCGGTCTAACGGATTCGGTCAGGGGTATTATAAATGCTTGTACATAAAATGAAAAAGACCGAATTGCCCTTTAAGTTAACAAAAAAGACGAAAATACCCCTGAATTAACAGAGAAAAATGGATGGAGTTAACGAGCCAGATAAAATGGCAAGATTTTAACCTTTTGGATCCAGATGCGAAAAAGTAAACCTTTGGACGAAAGTCACAAAACTGACTAAACCTCAAGGACGAAAATGTCATTTTACTCTTTTTTTCTTGTATATGACACACATGTTTGTCTTTTTTGTTTTGTGATTCAAGAAATCTGAAAATAACTTTCATTTATTAGTTTTCATTTTAAAAAAGCTTTATTTTTTATAATACTGCTTTAATTAAGGATGTCGATTGTCGAGTAACATGCCTATTATGTTTCAGATTCAAAAGCGTGGGAAGTAGACACATTGAGAGGCCACATGAACAACGTTTCATCAGTTCTTTTTCATTCAAGGCAGGACATCATAGTCTCAAACTCAGAGGATAAAAGCATACGCGTTTGGGACGCTACAAAAAGAACAGGCCTCCAAACGTTCAGGAGGGAGCATGACCGTTTCTGGATCCTCTGTTGTCATCCCGAAATGAACCTTCTGGCTGCTGGACACGATAGTGGCATGATCGTCTTCAAATTGGAAAGAGAACGCCCAGCCTTTTCTGTCAGTAACGACTCTCTGTACTACGTAAAAGATCGCTTTCTTCGGTTTTACGAGTTCTCAACTCAAAAAGACACACAAGTTATACCAATCCGTAGGCCTGGTTCCGCCACATTGAACCAGGGTCCTAAAACGCTTTCTTATAGCCCTACCGAAAATGCGGTTCTCATATGCTCAGATGTAGATGGCGGATCTTATGAACTGTATATCTTACCTAAAGATAGTTACGGTAAAGGTGATACGGCTCAAGAAGCTAAAAGAGGCGTTGGCGGGTCAGCGGTTTTCGTTGCGCGAAATAGATTCGCGGTGCTTGAAAAGAGCACCAATCAAGTGTTAGTCAAAAACCTAAAGAACGAGATAGTGAAGAAGAGTGCGCTTCCGATTGCTACGGATGCGATATTCTATGCGGGTACGGGTAACTTGCTATGCAAGGCGGAGGATAGGGTAATCATATTTGATCTTCAACAGCGAATGGTTGTTGGGGACCTTCAAACTTCTTTTGTAAGGTATGTGGTGTGGTCGAATGACATGGAGAGTGTTGCGTTACTTAGCAAACACTCGATAATCATCGCTGATAAACGACTTGCTCATCGTTGCACTCTTCATGAAACGATCCGTGTTAAAAGCGGATCGTGGGATGATAACGGTGTGTTCATATACACAACGTTAACCCACATCAAGTATTGCTTACCTAACGGCGATTGTGGAATCATAAAGACGCTTGATGTTCCTGTATACATTACGAAGATATTTGGAAATAATATCTTCTGTTTGGACCGAGATGGCAAAAATCGGTCGATAGTTATCGACGCAACCGAATATCTCTTCAAGCTGTCACTTCTGAAAAAGAGATACGACCATGTTATGAGCATGATACGGAACTCCGAGCTATGCGGGCAAGCCATGATTGCATATTTACAACAGAAAGGGTTTCCGGAGGTTGCGTTACATTTTGTGAAAGACGAAAGAACTCGATTCAATCTAGCACTTGAAAGCGGAAATATTCAGATCGCAGTTGCTTCCGCTAAAGAAATCGATGAAAAAGATCACTGGTATAAGTTGGGTGTGGAGGCCCTTCGTCAGGGTAATTCAGGTATTGTCGAATACGCATACCAGAGGACGAAGAATTTCGAGAGGCTATCTTTCCTGTATCTAATTACGGGAAATTTAGATAAATTGTCGAAGATGATGAAGATTGCAGAGGTTAAAAACGACGTTATGGGTCAGTTTCATAATGCGTTGTATTTAGGTGATGTTCAGGAACGAATCAAGATTTTGGAAAACGCGGGTCATCTACCACTAGCGTATGCGACAGCTAAGTCCCATGGGTTGAATGATATCGCTGAAGGTCTTGCGGTTAAGCTTAACGATAATGTTCCAGTTTTACCTAGTGGTAGGACCCGTTCTCTTTTGATTCCACCGACTCCTGTCTTGTGCGGTGGAGACTGGCCGTTGTTACGGGTCATGAAAGGGATATTTGAGGGTGGTTTAGATAGTGTAGGACGGGATGCACCAGAAGAGTATGAGGATGCGGCAGATGCTGACTGGGGTGAGGATTTGGATATTGTGGATGTCGAGAACGTTCAGAACGGTGACATCAGCATGGGGTTGGAGAATGACGAAGTACATGAAGAAAACGAAGAGGAGGGCGGTTGGGATCTCGAGGATCTCGAACTTCCTCCTGACGTTGAAACCCCAAAAGCTATAAATGCGAAATCATCGGTATTCGTGACACCGACACCTGGCATGCCCGTGAGCCAAATTTGGGTTCAGAAATCGTCTCTGGCTGCCGAGCATGCCGCAGCAGGCAACTTCGACACTGCAATGCGATTGCTAAACCGACAGCTGGGAATAAAGAATTTCACACCGTTAAAGTCGTTGTTTATCGATCTTAACATGGGAAGTCATACTTACGTACCGGCTTTCCCGTCATCTCCGATAATCTCTTTAGCCATTGAGAGAGATTGGAGTGAGTCAGCAAGCCCGAATGTCCGGAAGCCACCTGCACTAGTGTTTAATTTTTCGCAACTGGAAGACAAACTCAAAGCGGGTTACAAAGCTACCACTGCGGGGAAGTTCACTGAAGCTCTACGGCTTTTTATGGGTATACTTCATACTATTCCTCTGATCGTAGTTGAATCAAGGAGAGAAGTGGACGAAGTTAAAGAGTTGGTTATTATCGTTAAAGAATACGTTTTGGGTTTGCAAATGGAACTTAAACGGAGAGAAGTTAAAGACAACCCCGTACGCCAGCTGGAGCTAGCAGCATATTTCACTCACTGCAATCTTCAGCCGCCTCATTTGAGACTAGCGTTGATGAATGCTATGAGTTTATGTTTCAAGGCGGGTAATCTGATAACCGCATCGAACTTTGCTAGGCGTCTTTTGGAGGCTAATCCTGTTGAAAGTCATGCTCAGAAAGCACGTTCGGTTATACAGGCGGCTGAGAGGAACATGAAGGACTCCACTCAGCTGAATTACGACTTTAGGAATCCGTTTGTGATTTGCGGGGCGACTTACGCTCCTATTTATCGCGGACAGAAGGATGTTTTGTGCCCGTACTGCACTTCACATTTTGTTGTTTCTCAAGAAGGGCAGATTTGTGCTGTTTGTAACCTTTCGGTGGTTGGATCTGATGCATCGGGTTTACTCTGCTCTCCAGCTCAAATCAGATGATTTGAAATTCTCCTTCATCGGTAATGAATCCACTTAGATTTAAATTAATCATTGAGTAAAATGCCATTTTCATCCCTGAGGTTTGGCCAGATTTGCGACTTTTGTCCAAAGGTTTAATATTTTGCATCTGGATCCAAAAGGTTTAAAATCTTGCCATTATCCAATTTTCTCCGTTAAGTCAGGGGTATTCTTGTCTTTTTTTTCAACTTAAAGGGCAATTCGGTCTTTTGAATACTTGTACATTATGCTAAATGCTTTTACATAAAGCGAAAAAGACCGAATTGCCCTTTAAGTTAACAAAAAAGACGGAAATATCCATGAAATAAAGAAGAAAATTGGATGGAGTTAACGAGCCGGATGAAAATGGCAAGATTTTAAACCTTTTGGATCCAGATGCGAAAAAACAAACCTTTGGACGAAAGTCACAAATCTGGCCAAATCTCAGATTCTCAGGGACGAAAATGGCATTTTACTCTTAATTTTTTCAAATATGTTAATCAAGCTTATTTACAGATAATATACTATATCTATACTGATGCCTTGTTTAAATTCTTGGAATTCGAACAGAAGAAATCGGATTCATTATACAGGAAAAATCAAACCAGTTAGGCGCCTCATGCATATTCCCGCTGTGTTCATGTTGCTTGTTGACTGGGATGATTCGATATTTTTATCTCTTCAAAGAGGACATATGCGTATAAAACACCAGTTGGTATATCAAGTTACTTCTTGAGGTTTACTATATTTCGCCCATAATATTCACTTTTTGATTGAGAGATTTCTGCCTTTTGTTTTTTTATGTTTATATTACAGTTTACTGAATTCGGGTGTTATCTCGTCTCTAATGTTTAAGGTCAGATACCCATGGTTTGTTGTTTGTAGTTGAGCAGAATCCACGGTGATATCAGGATTGCTCAGAATCAAATTCTTATAGTTATTTTTTTTAAATGACTTTTGATGTTTTTTTTTGTGTATCAATAATAATAGTAGGGGATATTAATTTTGCTGGGTTTTTTTTGACCCACCACGTTTATGAATTGAGCTTATTGGGTTGAACTAAATATTTTAAGTTGATTATAGTATGTGCCTTTTTTTTTTTTTTTTTTAATCCAAGTAGATTTTCTTGAAGCTACAAAGGAAATGGATGTAGATTTACAACTTTCAATGATATGTCCAAAATAAAATGATAGTTTTTGTAAAACTTTTCCTGATATCAGACTTTTATTAAAAGCAGGGAATCAAACGAACCCTTGTGCAGTTAAACCTTTTTTTTCAACTTACATAATCCTTCAACTTTAATGCATGTATCTTTTAGAAAAAGGGGCGATGGAGGTGGTGAACTGGGAGGGCTGTTCAAATTGCTCAGTGCTCGACGCTCGTTCGATGCTCGCTCGAAAGATGCTCGGAAATTGCTTGTTTGATTTAGCTCAATTGAAAAAAATGCTCGGTTCGGATCGGTTCGGTTCGTAAATGAACCGAGCACGAGCAAAGGTCCGCTCAGTTCGGTTCGGCTCGGTTGGCTCGATTTATTTTTTAATATATATATATATAGAGTGGGGATCCTACGGAAAGTGTGTTTTTCCTAAAAAGTGTAAAAAGTCATAGAACACAATAATTTCAGGCATAAAACACATCTAAAACTCACAAATAATAGAATGAATATTACTAAAACACCATATTCAAACTCTAATAGTCCATAAAAACTTCAAACACACCATCGTAGAACTATGAATATAAAACACACAATGCTAAACAAAATAAAGCACAATAATATTTGTCATTCCACAATCAGAGCCTTAACATCTAAAACACAACACAAAACCCACATACATGATGTTTTAGTAATCTTCATCATATTATTTGTGGGTTTTTGGTGTGTTTTATGGTTGATATTATGGTGTTTTATGACTTTTTACACTTTTTAGGAAATTTGGACTTTCTGGCCAACTCCTATCCTATATATATATATATATATATATATATATATAGGGAGGGGCTCATGCGAGAACCACCCTTGTTGTGAGAACTTTGAGAACCAATGTGAACACAACCTAAAATCAGTGTTGTAAAAATCGCGACTAGGCGACGATTAGTCGGCGATTAATCGCTAGTCGTCCAGTTACTGAGTAATTTTTCTTAAATCGGACCATTAACCGACTAGGTCCGACTAGGCACGACTGGGTCCGACTAGGCCAGCCAAAAGTCGACGATTCCAGCAAAAAAACCTGTATATTCCGGCCAAAACCTCTAAATTCCGGTCAGCTTCCAACCAAATCATTTGAATTCCAACAATTAATCATGTATACTTAAATAAATGAGTTGAGTAACATTTAAAACCTAGCTACTTAAAATATTTACCTATAAAAATGTATATATTTATACATGAAACTGAAAATTACATATAAAAAACCCGATCCGATTAATCCTGATTAATCCCGAGTAATCCCGAGTAGTCGCTAGTCCCCACTTCACCGGCCGACTAGCGACTAGCGAGTTCTCCAACCTTGCCTAAAATAGCTAAAAAAACCTACCCCCCCCCTCCCAAAAAAAAAAAAAAAAAAAAACTAAACCCCCCTCCCCTACCCCCCAAAAACCTAACCCCCCCCCCACCCCCCAAAAACCTAAACCCCCCCTCCCCCCCAACCCCCAAGCTAAAATACTAAAAACTAAACCCCCAAAAAACCTAAAAAAATCTAAAAAAAATCTAATTTTTTTTTATATATTTTATGCTAAAAACGCTACTTTTAGTGGCCGAAAAAAAAAATTTTGAAATTTTTTTTGTTTTTTAAATTTAATTTTTTTTTGCTTCGAAAAGTAGCGATTTTTATATAAAAAATATTAAAAAAAAAAATTTGTGTGATTTTTAGCTATTTTTAGGCATTTTTGGTGTGTTCACATTGGTTCTCACAATAAGAGGTGGTTCTCGCATGATCTTCTCCCTATATATTTACAGAACTTGCAGAACTTCTAATAAACAATCTTTTTATTTATATATTTTTATGTTTAGAATAATTTTATCATTTATTATGTGTATTTTTACGATTACATACATGTTAAGAGTAATTTTATCATTTTATAGGGTGGAGTTATTGTAAAAAAGACCAAAAGTGTGAGAAAGGTAAGAAAGAATCTCAACCATTAGATCTAAATTAATTGAAAAGGGTAAGATTGTAAATGCATTAACAAATTCAAATATGGTAATCCTTGATTTAAGGATTTGGAGAGAGAAAATCCTTGATTTAATTCATTTTAATTTTTTTTGCATCATTCACAGAATCAGAGCCATGTTCATGACATGGTGTTTTAAAAAATTCATAGTTCAATTCATGGTGTTTTTACGAAAATAATATAATACCATTCAGTACACAAAATAACACCATTCAGTACAAGATATAACACCATTCAGTAAACAAAAAATAACACCATTCAGAAACAAAAATAACACCATTCAGAAACAAAAAAAAAACCATTCAGCAAACAAAAAATAACATCATTCAGTAAACAAAATAACACCATTCAGCACACATATAACACCATTCAATAAATATATAACACCATTCAATAATTATATAACACCATTCAATAACTATATAACACTATAAACAAGATATAACACTACAAATGACTTATAACACTACAAATGACTATAAAACACTATGAATGGTATATAACACCATATTACCATTTTCTAACTCTGTATAACACTACAACCCATCGTTCCAGTGCCGGCGAAGACGTCGATGATTCAGAGCGGCAGAGACGTCGATGATTCAGATCGGCAGAGATGTTCAATCGGCGGAGATCGGTAGAGATGTCAGATCGGCGGAGGAAAATCGATGGAGATCAGAACGGCGGAGATGTCAACCGGTGGAGGAAGGCGGAGATGTTCAATCGTCGGAGTGTTAGGGTTTTAATTGAAGCAACAGATGGTGATTTGATGATGTTGTTCGTAAAATTCTGAAAGAAGAAAGAGGAACGAAATTGTAGGATTATGATTTACAGTTTCCTAAATTCTAGTGGATATAAAAGACTATATTACCCCTACAATTTACAAATTAGTCCAAAAATAAAAACACATTTTACAATTTGGTCCCTATTGATCTCAACCATTAGATCAAAGATCTAATGGCTGAGATTCTTTCTTACCTTTCTCCCACTTTAGGCCTTTTTACAGGATCCTCTACCTCATTATATATATATATATATATATATATATATATATATATATATATATATATATATATATATATATATATCATTTTTAATGAAATAACTAGAGACCAACATCAACAATGTTTGGTCCAATATCCAAATAGAGCTCATTTAAGTAACTAGAATTGAAATCCAATACCAATAGTCCATTGTCCAATACTTAAATGTCTATTTGAGTAATTGTTCAAATACTAAAATGTGAAGCGTCGATCAATACTCAAGTATCAACCCGCCATTCGATTCAGAAGTACAAGACCCTAATCAAAACCCCCTATTGGCCATCGTTATTCGATTTCTCCATGGCCACTCGCCAAGATGGCAACTCGCCAAGGTTTTGCTTCAAGCGGTTCATTCAATTTCAAACTTCTGATAAAACAAGGGTATGTTTCAATCAGTCGACAATTTATCTTCCCGCTTAGCTAATCTCGATAGAACTAATTGAGTGCTTTTGTATTCCTTGTTATTTGTTAAATGTTTACTTGTGTTCTATTGGGCAAAACATCAGGGACGAAAACTACACTTTATTCTAATAACTAGCACTCTCATTGTCACTTTCCTTGTTTGTTCTGCAACGCCCGATACTCGCTCGACGTTCGTTCGAAAAATGCTTGGATCGAAAGATGCTCGCTCGAGTTTGGCTCGGTTGAAAAAACGCTCGGTTCGGTTCGGATCGGTTTGTAAACGAACCGAGCACGAGCAAAGGTCTGATCGGTTCGGTTCGGCTCGTGAACAGCCCTAACTGGGCGTCACGGGTAACATTTAACTGAGATCAAATTCAAGAGAAACTTTCAGCCAAACATGTTGGCGATAGCCTATAGAGTGGTAAATTCCAATTCAAGGGAACTTTCAGCCAAACATGTTATAGCATTTAATTGAGACCAAATTCAAGAGAAACTTTCATTCTTCGTTTCTTAAGCCATATCATGTTAGCATCTGAATTTGAGATACCAATTCAAAAGAACTCTACAAATCAAACATGATTGGATGAAATTGAGGTTGACCATGCGTAGTGGAGAAGATGAATAATGCCCCTACCCATGAACATTGTGTGACACGTGTCAACCCAGTCAGCAAAGGGGTATTATGAGGCGTTTTTCACAAATGGGTAGTGGGGATAATGCCCAATAATGCCCCAACAATCATTAACCAATTATTATTATTTTTTAATTAAAACTAATAAAATTTCATTAAATAAAAAGTTACATTGTTAAAATAAATAAAAACCGACGTTTAGATCTTTTTCGACGAGGAGCGGTTGGATCTTTCTTTTTGTGACGAGGAGCGGTTGGATCTTTCTTTTTGTGAGACCTTTTCCCACGTTTAGGTCCCTCGACAACGGGCTCGGGTTGTGTCTCCAGATCGGTATCTTGAGGAGACGGTTGCGAACCGCCGCCCATGGTTGGAAAGGTGTGCGGAACTTGAAAGAACGGTTGCAAACCGCCCATGCCTAGTATTTGTGCGTACGCAAATACATTCGGATCCATGTCTTGAAGGTTGAAGTTCCGTTGCGGTTGCATGGTGTTCGGCCGATATGTATTGGGGTTACTTGGTCTCGACGGCATATCGAATGGGAATGGGGGTCGGAAGGGATTCATGATTTAGTAATGAAAAGAAAGAGTAGAAAAAGTTTATAAAAAAAGGTGAAAAGTAGAGAATGTGGGTAAAAAGTGGAGAAAGTTTATAAAAAATGTGGTGAAAAGTGGGTATTATATAGGTTAAAAGTTGAATAAAAAAATTAAATGTTTTGACCGTTGCAAACGGTCTTATTTTGAAAAGTGAGCTGGGGGAGAGCCTTTTTTAAAGCACGCTGTGCGCTTTTTTTGGTTCAACAACGCCCCGGGGGCGGTCCGAGCGGCGTTTGTTACGGGTCAAAATAAGTAAAGGGGGCTAGATGTAATTGTTCTATAGTGTAGGGGGTTAGTGGTTAGTAAGTAGCTATATAGTGTGTGTGTTGTAACAGATTGGGGTATTGTTGAATTGAATGAATCTTCTTCTTAGTTTCTCTCTCTATTCTCTCTCTAAACATCTGCACGTATCAATGGTATCAGAGCTATCCTTCCTCTTGACCTGGGGTTAGGCCAACAAAAGGATTTCAATCGTTGGCAACAAATCAAAGAAGAAAGTGACAATTTGGGCAACAAGAACAATCAAGATATACAACAGCGATTAAAAGAGGCGTTCGGCATCAAAATTAGGGCAACACACGGGTTTTTTCATTAAGCAAAATCAAGAGCGACGAATTCACCGAAGCAACAACAAATCAAGAAATCGGGAATCGTCATGAACTCAGCTATGGAAGAATTCATGTCCCTAGTGCAAGAAGGTACAGTCAACGATTATTGTGAGGCATTTGAGACCTTGCTTAGCAAGATCAAAATTCCTGAAGATTTTTCTGAAGACTATGTCGTATATCTTTTTATTACTGGTCTGAAACCCGGAATCAGTGAAGTTCTCAAGCCACATCACAATAATGGCAGAAGTTTAAAATTGAAGAATGCATTCTTTAGGGCCGAGATGCAAGAAATGATTCTGAAATTGGATTCAATTGAGTGGAATCAACACAAGACAACAAATACAGGAGCGGCGACAATGGATACGAACCAGTCTTATGAAATTGGAATTTCAGATTCTGATGAAAGTGAAGATATAAATGTGGATGAAATTTCATCAGCAAATTCAAGATTTGATGATTCATCGGAAACAATTGAGGTAAATAATTCCATTCTTCAACGGAAAGATAGCCGTATGGTCATTTTGGGTATTGAAAACGATGATAATGTCACAAAATCTGATAATGAAAATGATGATATAAATGATCATGTTCATATTGATCATTTTAATGACACTATTGAATATGATCTACATAAGAGTGACACTTTCGGTGGGAATAAGAGTTTTAGAACTGACATGTGGAATCAAGAAATAAGGAAAAAGAAATTGGTTTCATTACTTTTTCCTGATACAACAGTCATTAATCTAGTGAAAAGGAAGTTTAAGTCAAACATAGTTTATGAAAGGGTGAAATTGAGTCTCTTTTTTGGCCATCATGTTAAAGTTGGGAACTATGTTAAAGTCTTGGGTTCAACATTAGTATTTGGTCCTTGGAATAAGGAGAAACAAATAAAATGGGAAGATACCGGTTGGGTCAGTAATCTAGAGTGTAGAGGTATTCTTATTATGGAGATTGTTATACAATTAACAAACGAAAACAAGGTATGGGAAGTTGGTTTAGTTGCTATTAAACCAATAACACATTTATCTTTAGGGGCAAATGATGGTGTTGAATTGTACCAAAAGGTCCTAGAGAGTTGGAATGGTTTTAAGACATCAACACATCATTATTTGGTTCTGAATTTTGAGCTAACATCAACATCTTTGTCTATGCTGGAACAATCACTATCAAGGGAAGTAATAGCTGGACATGAAGCGTATGATCTTTTTATTGCTATTGCAGAATTTATTTGTGAATTCATACCCAATCTTTGGTTAGACAAAATTATGGTGTGGGTGCTGGGTTCTTTGTTTTTGCTTTCATCTGCCAAGGTACCAATACCTGATGCAAGGGCTGTCATAGTTAGAGGTTTCAGTGGTCACTATCATTCTGTAACTCAAGGGGCAATTCAAGAAGCAAATTATAAAGTTACACCTTGTTCTTTGAGAAAGGTCCAATTGAATACAAAAAAAATCCATTAAAGATATTGCACATGAATTTTTATTGCTATTACCAAGGGCAATTGGAATTCTAGGGGAAACTATAAGAAATCAAAATGATGTGAAGATTAGTATAAGTGGATGCAGAGTGATATACCACTGTTTGAAATACACATCATTTTATTTTGATGAATTTCTAGAGGGGGTCATGGGATATGTAATAAAGGATCTACATTTATGGACGATCTCTATACAACATCCTTGGCTTATGAATGGCACTTTTATGCTTCACGGTGAAAAAGAACAATTTATGGGGTCTTATTTCTTATGTGGACTTTTGAGGACAAAAGTCTTTGATGGGGAAAGGCTTAGCATAAGAGGTGGAGATGTAGTTGGGCATGTTATGGTGACAATAATTGGCTGCTATGGAACATGGCTTAGTCAACATAGTGACAATTCAACAAAAGATTTTGATCCTTTGACAGCAAAACATGAAGTTGAGCAGGGGTTCGGTGGTCAAGATTTTTCTTTTGTTTCTGACACTTTTGATTAATGGGTTTGGTTTTGTTATTTTGACTTTTGAGGTCAAAAGTCTTATAAGAGGAAAGTATTGTTACGGGTCAAAATAAGTAAAGGGGGCTAGATGTAATTGTTCTATAGTGTAGGGGGTTAGTGGTTAGTGAGTAGCTATATAGTGTGTGTGTTGTAACAGACTGGGGTATTGTTGAATTGAATGAATCTTCTTCTTAGTTTCTCTCTCTATTCTCTCTCTAAACATCTGCACGTATCAGCGTTTGAGGGCGTTATTTTCACAAAAAAGCACAAATTTTCCCCACTACGGTGGTCTTAGATTGAATTCTAAGGAAACACGCCCCATCTGATCTCATTGGTGAGTATAATTATTGTTGCACCCATGAACCTAACAAAGGCAATTTTGCTAAGCATACCAGTAGATATAATTATACAAACCAATGTTTTTATTACTAAGTAATATTCATAATTGTTTGATTGATAATAAGAAAACATAAACTACATATGACCACCATCTAGATCATGAGAAGTACTCAAGCCCCGACACGATGATATTTCATGACATTAACTCCACGCAAACATACATCTAGATTCGACGGTTTTGATAACAAATACATCGTTACCAATACATACGTGATATGTACAAATGGGAGAGTTCGCTTTAGAATTATACAACTTCAAGCGTTTGTAGCAACCACGGCAGACACCATGTTATTCATCCCACAAGCATTGTAACCACTGCAAACCTTGTAGTATCCATCTTCACCCCAGTCTGCTCCCCACGAGTTCTTAACGATCCAGTATGGCTTGTCCTTGAACCTCAAAGGAGCATACCCAGCAGCTGCATACCCAACAAGAAGCACAGCATGATCCAAATTTTGCTTTGAGCAAATATATGGACATGAAACTTGACCGATGTACGTTTGCATCCAAGCTGCATTGATCCCAACTGCACAACAAGAACACAAACAATCCAATTAACAAACCATCGGGTTATTATGATAAAGAGTTAATTACTGTTTTCGTCCCTATAGTTTGTCAAAAATCACTATTTCAGTCCATTAGTTTAAAAATTGCGATTTCAGTCCCTGTGGTTTCACTTTCGTAACCATTTCAGTCCTTGTGGTTTCACTTTCGTAACCATTTCAATCCATTATTCTGTTAAGTACAGGGACTGAAATGGTTACGAGGTGGACTGAAATGGTTACGAAAGTGAAACCACAGGGACTCAAAATCGCAATTTTAAAACTAATGGACTGAAATAGTGATTTTTGACAAACCACAGGGACGAAAACAGTAATTAACTCTAAAATGACGATGATGGTGATGGTGATGGATTTATTTACTTGCAAGAGGGCCGTATTTGACAAGATTTGCGGCAATTTGGTCTTCGTCTGCGGAAATGACGCTAAAGTTGGACACAGATGCAGCGATTTTGGACTTGTCGAAATGACAGGTACCATCTATTCCAGTGTAAGGATAATCTTCCTCTTTCTGAAGACCACCCGCCTTGAGAATGTACTCGAACGCATTGTTCATGAGTCCGCCGTTGCAGCCTGAGTCGCATGAATTGTATTCAGCAGGATCACACTGCAAAAACCATATTAAACCAAATCATTGATCAAAACCATAATGTTTCTGAATTCAAACAAAACCTAACTTCAATACAAACCTCATGATCACAGTCCACAAGCTGCTGTTCACTGAGGCTAACCAGCTCTCCAGTTTGAAGGAAGTGAGATCCTTCCAGAGCTCCGGTTGTACTAAACGACCAACATGATCCACATGAACCCTAACAGTTTGAATGTCCACATAAGTCATTTTCAACTGTCACTAAACGTTGGGGACTAAATGCGTTATAAAGTGCAAATCACAGGGACCATCCGTGTACTTTTGGCAAAAGTTAGAGACTAAATACGTTACAAAGTGCAAATCACAGGGACCATTCGTGTACTTTTGAAAAGCTAGGGACTAAATCGAAAGTTTTGGTTAACCACACGGACCGTCCTTGTACTTTACTCTAACATAAATGTTGAAACCAGAACTACCCAAATAACACGGCAACCAACAACCGGATCCAATTTCACCCATTACCCAAAAACTTATTCAACTTATTCTTATTGGGCGTGTTTCGGTTAAAACGTTAAACATCAAGAACCCAAATAACCCGAACCAATTAACCCCAACTACACCGGTTCAACTTTTGGCCTTCAAGAATACACGTTGACTTTTCAAATAGTATGAAGGTTATTAACAAATATGTCCAAACCCGAACTACCCGGACCCGGTTAACTCAACTCGATTGTGATCGGATTATTGGAAACAATATTAAAAAAAAACTGAATAACCCGAACCCGATTGTGATACGGTGGATTATCAAATACAATATCATACACAAAAAAAAAAAAAACAAATATCCCGACCTTAGGGGTGTGCACGCTTCGGTTCGGTTTTTGGGCAAAACCGAAACCGAAATCGAAATGTCGGTTTTCGGGCAAAACCGAAACCGAAATGTCGGTTTTCGGTTTTTTAAAACTGTTCGGTTTCGGTTTTTTCGGTTTTAACACCGGTTCGGTGCGGTTTTTGGAACAAAATTATGTAAGATAGCATAATTTAAAATTTAAGAATCTTTTTTATAAGTTTACATTTAAGCCAACCTTTTTAATTAATATTGTTTAAATAAACCTAACATTTAAATATATTTTATATTTCTCTAAAGTTAATTTTTGAAGATCATTTAGTTCTCATATTAAATTTTGTTAGTTCTTGTAAGCAATAAATAAATCATATCAATTATAAATAATGTTTTTTTTTATTACAAATAGTTAAGATTCAAGAATAAAATTAATAATTTCTACCATGGGTTAAACACTTAAACTTAAACATAAAAAATATATAGACTAGGCATACTATTGTAACTTTTCCATTAGGTTCCGTTTTTTTCGGTTATTGAAAATCCAAAAACGAACCGTCATTTTTTTATTTCAGTTAACAAGTGAGGATGATACTATATAGAGTTAACTTTCGTTTTACTCCCTGTGGTTTGGTCATTTTAACGGTTTTGCTCCAATAGTTTAAAAATAGTCATTTTCCTCTTTTGAGTTTGTCGCCAATTTGCTCGCTGGCTCTAACTCGGTTAAGACGTTCAATCAAAAGTAGGGGTATTTCGTTAGTTTACTCCCTGGCTCTAACTCAATTAAAACGTTTAGTTAAAAATCGCGGTAGTCGTGGTCGGCAGGTGGTGGTGGATGGTGGACGGTAAAAAGAGTGGTTGGAAAGACGGGATCAGAAAAAATAATTACTTATAGACATGTAAATAGACATGTTATAGGTTTATTTAGTTGAAAAGACTTACATGCCCTTTGCTTTTATCTATAAAATTACCAAAATACCCTTCTAGTTAATGGATTTTTTTGAATGAAGTTTAGAGCAAAATGACGATAAGTTAGATAAATCAGAGAGGAAAATGACTATTTTCAAACTATTGAGCCACAACCGTTAAAATTACCAAATGGAAGTTAACTCTTCAGGCAGTCAAACTATATAATATTGAGCACCTGATTTTTAACAGGAGTAACGGCCCCTTTCTCACGCCAGTCAAACTCTTCAGGCAGACCATTAGTGGGAAGCACCGGAGCTTTATTAGCATCCGCCGGAAGCTTCAAAGACTTCTTCAACCCAAGATACTTCTTCCGGAACTCAGCCGGAGTCAAATCAGAAAACTTCGTCACACCATGCTGAGCCGTCGGATCAAGCACCTGGTGACGCTCAGCTCGGCGTAAGTTAGCCTTGAACACCTTCATACGGTAATCATGCTCCTCTTCAGTAGCATATGTTCTTCCAAATTTTGTTTTGAACTGATTGAAATGATGTTCAACGTTTGATAGAGGTACGGCGGCCTGTTCTTCTTCCGGGATTACTTGACGGATTAATGGGTCGTCGCCGGCGATGGCGGTGACGGCGGCGAAGAGGAGGAGGAGGGAGATGAAGGAGTGGTGTTTCATGGTGGTCAGATGGTGGAGATATTTTGGGTTATGGTGGTTTGTGTGGTTAGTTATAGTGGTTGTGTGAAGATGGTAGGTGATGATTGAACCGTTGAGATTATGCCACGTGGTGTTTTTTTTCGAAAATATCTGAATCTGGATAATGGCGTGTAGGATTGGGAAACAAGGGTTATGTTTGGGTCCATGATTGTTTTACATTGTTACTTGTTAGTGAACTTATGTGTAAGGGTTAACTATTTATCGAGTGTGATGTTTCTCCTCGTTCTTAAGGGTGAATGGGGTGTATAACGGGGATTCGGGGAAGGTTGGCGGTGACCGTTCATTGTGAGGTAACACCGCCACCAACCCCGCATTTGATGTGGTAAACACAATGGAACGGGGAAGAGTCACCGCTTGTGCCATGTTGCTTTTTTCGACCGTTTGGTGCAAAATGGGGAGTGAAGCATCCCTCACGTTTGAGTGCAAAATGGAGAGTGGTGAAGGGAGTTGACATGACAGAGTATATTTGGTGAGCGCCTCTTAGACCATGTGTAGTGGTGAAGGAAGACCCTTGGGTATTATCCGCCATGTGGCGGTCCAGTCAGTAATGAGCCATTATGGAGCGTTTTTCTAAAATGGACGTAGTGATATAATGTCTAATAATGACTCATCCAATGATTACCCAATTCTTTTTTTTTTTAATTAAAACCAATAATATTTCGTTGGCAACGACATGGGCCCAAATATCTCGACCCGGCGTTTGATTTGGAACGCCGCATTATAAGGCGTTTTGTTTTTGAAAAAACGACAAAAAACCACACTACGAATACTCTTACACCCTAATCCATAATCCTTGATCGTGAGCTCCACTTTAATTCTATAAATTTTGTCATTGAATTAAACCTCTTTCCTAGAAGGAGAGATGATGCTGACCATGAGGATAAATTATATTATATTGTTCCTGTTGAGACAACAAAATATAGACCGAGGATAGTAGCAAGGGTGGTTAGGCAGAAGGGTTAAAGGGTTTAACCTTGCCTAACGCAGGTCGTGGGGTCCCCCCACGTTTGCAAGATGTAGAAGGAGGTTCACTAGTTTATGTTTCTTGTTTGAAGATCCAATTCTGAAGTGTTGTTCAGAAAAGGATTGAGGAACAGAAAGAATAAGCGTAATGTCAATGTGAGCGAGGGACACTTTGAGTGAAGTGAATGTACGATGTGAAGGACCAGAGTTTGAGAGAACAAGTCTGATCCGAGATGTCTTTGTTAGTAAATGAAGTGTCATTATATAGGAGAAGACATGTCCAAAAGGAGTATTCATTTGACTAGTGAACCAGCTTGCAGTGAGGGGCTTACCCTTTCGGGGGTTGAAGCCTTTTGACCCCCGGATAATAGCGTGTATTCTGTGGACCTGCATTGCTTTTACGGCTGTGGTTGGTGAGACTGTTTGGGGATGTGACTTGTTCACTGTTCCCGTGTTACTTTACTCCATCTCCTCAGCTTTTTCAAGCGTTGAACCTTTTAACCTTTTAGGTGTTTACATACTTGGCCATTTTATTTGGTCTCGGGCTACCCCCGTCATCAGCCCCCCAAGTCAGAGGTTTTTGGGAGTAGCTCAAAGACTTCTGACTTTTTTAAGCATCTGCTTTATTCCCTGAAGGTTTCAAGGGTTCAAGGCTTGAAGGATTGGAAGGTTGTCGGCAGTTAATGTTTGAATTTTGAAATTCTGACAACTCATTTGATTGATGTGTAGCAGTTCCTAGGGTGGTGGTTTTGCAGGGTGTATTGTTTACATTATTGCCCCTATATTAACTTGTTTATATTTTTCTTATTTGCCGTTTCATTATTCCATCCAAGTAATCTCTGCAAGTCCTCCCCTTTTCTTTCAAGGTTAGTGTTGGTTTCTTTTGCTTTACTTTTTCATAGTTTCTTTGCAAAAATGGGTGCCCTTAAGGATTTAGCAAAATCCTTTTCCCGGTTAACCCAAGAGGAGGTAGAGTTATTTTGTAAGGAATATGGCATTGGGATTGAGTTTACACCTACTGCTCCTGCGTGTGATGCTTCAATTGATAAATGCCCAACTGGTTTCATCGCCCTTTATTGTCGTCACTTTGAGTTTTCAAACCTTCGCTATCCATTTTCTCTGTTTGTTTTGAATTTGTTGGAGTATTACCGGGTCTCTTTTGGTCAGATTCATCCGAAGGGCATGGCTAGGGTTTTACATTTCGAGGTTTTGTGCCGTGCCCTCGGATATGATCCTTCCTTGTTGCTATTTCGTCGTTTTTTCCGCTTGGCCAAAAATGGCGATTGGTTTACTTTTGAAGCATCTAAGGTTGATTCCGGCCTTATTTCATCTATGGTTACCACACTTGGAACTTGGAAGAATCGTTTTTTCTGGGTTTCAGACACTATTGTTCCGTTTAAAACTGTGTGGCGACACCCGGATGCTGTTCTCAATGAACCGGAACCCCTTGCATCTGATTTGAGTGATGCTTTTCTAAAATCTATTCGTAAATGCCCTGCGAGGGTTCGTCCCTTTCCTGAGCATTTGCTGGTTTTATTAGGGGTTAGTAAGTTGTGGGAAAAAGCTGACCGGGATCCGGGTGAGAGATGGCACGGGTATGCATTTTGTTTTCTCCTTTCTTGTATCTTTCTAATTTTTGTCTCATGTTCTGTCTGCTTGTTGCTTGCAGTTATGTCTGCCTTGGATTTCATCAAAAGTGATGACACTTCGGATGTGGTTTTTGGGGATGTTTCTGTTGTTCCTGATGAAAATGTTGTGGTTAAAGGTGCCGAACAAAGGTTTGAAGGTGCTGGGTATGTTAGTGTCTCGAACGTTAAGGGTTTTTCTAAACCTCTTGCCCATAAGACTTCGACCCGGCGATCTACTCGCCGTCTGAAAGCTGCTCCTCAATCCACTTCTACTGAACCGGTGGAGTTGAGTGATGATGTTGAAGAGTCTGGGGATCAAGGTGTTGAGGCGGGTTCTGAAAGGGAGAGGAAGTTAGTTGTTCATGGCAAAAAGGGTTCAGCCAAAAAGGTTGCTGCTACACCTGTTCAAGGCTCTTCGAGTATGGACGTTGAAGGGTTGGATCCTGATGCGGTTTATGTGCCATGCTAGTCGGTAAAGGTTGATGATAGCTTTAAAGATGCTGCTGTTTGTGAAGAGGCCTTGAGTCATATTGCTCCTCCTTCGGTTCACAAGACTATTTCTGAAATGGATGATGATGTGATGTTGTCCCGGATGATTCTTAGTACTTGCAACCTTGCTGCCATGCTTCCTCAGGGCGTTGCTCGTTTTCGCCAAAGGATGCGAGAGTATGAAGACTTTTCCAAGAAAAAAGATAAGATGAAGTCTTCGATGGCATCAATGAGAAAGGAGATAAGCAGCTTTGCTGAGAAGGAGGAAGCTTGGTCGAGGAAGGTTGAAGGCTTGTCCAAGTAGCATGAGATTGAGATGGTTGATTTTAAGAAGAGCCTTGAGGCTGATCGGTTGAAGCTAAAGGCAGACAGGGAGGCTTTGTCTGTTGCCCAGAAAGCCTTTGATGAAGAGAAGGAGAGTCTGAAGGCTTCAGTTTCTCGTGCAACTAGTGATAACCAGTGGTTGATTGAGCAGGGCTTTCAACAGGTTGTCACTTACCTGCTTCATTCTACCGAGTTTAATTCTGCTCTTGGTGATGTGTATACAAATTTGTTAAACTTGGGAAAACATCAAGGTCTCATTGCTGGTTACAAGTTGCATGAAGCTGGGCATGCTCTAGAAAAGTCCCCCTTATTTCGTCCCGATGCTTCTGATGTTTTCAAAAGCTCAGTTGAACAGATGGAGAGGCTAACCTATCCTTATGTTCATCAGGTTTCCTCTTGCTTTGGTAAGCCTTTGTCTGTTTTACAGGATTTGAAACCGGAGGGTCTAAATGAAAAGGTTTGCACTGAGGTCTTGGGCTCCCTTTCAAAGAAAAGGTCTTATTCTGGATATAGTATACCCTCTCGAGTCTGCCGGATGTTTCGAAGGATGTTGGTTTAGAGACCTCAGCGATTGGTGTTGATGATGGTGCTAAGGCTAAGAAGTCCAAGAAAGCCAAGAAGGTCAAAGGTGAAGGTTCTGGTGTCTCCAAGCCTTCTGCCATCTGATGATTATTCGTAGCTTTCTTAGCAAAACACTTTATGGTTTGTAATGTTATTTTGAATAATATTAGGTTTCCAGGAACCCTTAAGGTTCCTGTTGATGGTGTGTTGGGCCTGTATGGTCATTTGAACAGTAGTTTAACTTGCAAGTTACTAGAACTTGCTTTAACTTTTATTTGAAAGTCTTTCATGACTTTCTTTGTTATGGTATGATGGTTATTATATTGCTTGCGTTGTTTAGTTTGTTTGGTAGGTTTTAACCCTTCAAGCCTTTTGGCTAGTCGTAGTTGGGTTAGAGCCTTCAACGTTTCAAGCTTGTCGTGTGGGTGGCTTGAAGCCTTGATAGCTTTTGATTTGGTTTGTATGCTTTACCGATGAATTTTTACGTGTATTTTTCCTTGGATAATTTTTTCTTTTTAACATTGTCTTTGTTGAATTTGTGTTATCTTTATGTTTTTTCACCTTAAAGGGATCAGTGCTGCAGACACTTAGCCTTGGTATTTTTAACAAAAAGACATAACACCTATCCTCTTTATCATTTCTTTGTGATTTGTTTTACTTCGTAAGCCTGTTTGTTGGTTATGTTTCTAAGGCTTAAGGAACGATTGGCGTAGGCTGTTCAGACCTGTCTATGAGACGATTTTATTTTCACTCAATGAGTCTCATGGAGTTGTATTGATTTAGGAACTCACCCCTTATATAGGTTCATTCAACCCTTGAACCTATTGAGCGATCTGGCCTGGGAGCTCATCCCCTTACATGGCCCTTGCCATGGAGTTTTTTGCTAGGTTCTCAACCTGATATTAGGATAGAAAGACAAGTTTGATAAAACAACTTCATTCATTCAAGCAATACTTGCTTTTTTACAAAAGGTTTTCATAGTGTTGTTCGAGGTACATTTTGATACAAGCCAAACTTTTCTGTCTAAACATGGAATCTCCTCAGGGTTTTGCCGTTCCAATGTCTTGGAAGCCTTTTGCCTTCTGAATCTGCTAGCTTGTAGGATCCACCCTTGTGTGCTTCGAGGATGGTGTATGGACCTTCCCATTTTGGGCCCAGTTTTCCTTGATTTTCCTTTTTGCTAGCTTCATTGTTTCTTAGGACTAGGTCCCCTGGCTTGAATCGTTCATTCTTAACCTTCTTGTTGTAGTAGGCTTCCATCTTCTGCTTGTATTTGGCTTCTTGGATTGCGGCTTGATCTCGGGCTTCCTCTAGGAGTTGTAAATTCAACATAGTCTCTTGTTGGTTTGTTTCGGGATCCATGTTGACAATTCGTTGGGTTACAACTCCTATTTCAGCAGGGATTACAGCCTCGGATCCAAATACCAAGCTATAAGGCGTTTTCTTGTGACTTGTTTTTTCAGTTGTTCTAATTGCCCATAGAACACTAGGCAATTCTTCGAGCCAATTGCTTTCATATCTTCCTAATCTTGTCTGATGCCTTCCACTATGCTTCGGTTAGCCCTTTCAACCTGGCCCTTTGATTGTGGATAAGCCATTGAGCTGAAGATCTGGTTGATTCTGTACTCTTTACACCAAAGGTTGAAAGGCTTTTCAGCAAATTGCTTTCCATTGTCGGTGACAATCACTCCCGGCAACCCATAGCGGCAGATGATGTTTTCCCAAACGAAGTCTATGACTTGTTTCCCTGTGATCTTTGCAAGGGGTTTAACCTCGGGCCATTTGGTGAAATAGTCTATTGCTACTAGCAAGAATTTTACTCCTCCTTTGCTTGGAGGGAATGGCCCAACAATGTCCATTCCCCACTTATGGAATGGCCATGCCGAGGTTATTGGAACAAGATCATGTTTGGGACTTCTTGGGATTGGAGCATGGATTTGACAAGCATCACATTTCTTCAATTGCTCAATGGTGTCACGATGCATCGAGGGCCAGAAATATCCAAGGTTCATGAGTTTTGCAACCACCGACCTAGCTCCAAAATGGGCTCCACATACTCCTTCGTGAATTTCTTTGATCAAATACTTACTTTGCTCGGGACCAACACATCTTAGCAAGGGGGCAAGGTAACCCTTTTTGTAGAGGGTTTCTCCTTACAACACATATTGTCTTGCTTTGATTTTAACCCTTTCTGCTTCTATTTGATCATTGGGTAGTTCACCATTTTGAAGGAATTTTTTGATGGGAGTCATCCAGTTTGAATCTTCCTCGGTGACTACATCTTGGACCTCCAATTCATCAATCGATGGAGCCTTCAACACTTCAACCAACACCTTTTTGGTGAGGTGGGCAAAGGTGAGGGATGCTAGTTTACTTAAGGCATCAGCCTTTTTGTTTTGGGACCTTGGAATTTGCTTGATGCTGCATGCTTGGAAGGTGTTCATCAATTCCTTGGATTTTTCTTTATATCTTCTCATATTGGGTTCTTTAGCAACGTAGCTATCGTTGACTTGGCTTGAGACTAGCAATGAATCTGTGAACACTTCAAGCTTTTGAACTTTCATTTCTTTGGCCAGTCTTAAGCCGACGATTAGTGCCTCGTATTCAGCCTCATTATTGGTGGTCTGAAAATCAAAACGGAGAGCATATGTGAATTCTAACCCTTCAGGGTTGATTAGAACTAACCCAGCCCCTGACCCTTCAACGCTTGAAGCCCCGTCGGTAAATAACTTCCAGGCCTCAGGGTTGGAGGGTTCAGTGGTTGTGGTGTTTACTTCGTCAATTGTTTGGTTTGGGACTTCCACAAGGAAGTCGGCCAGAACTTGAGCTTTAATGGCTTTTCGTGGGACGTAGGTGATGTTGTGTTCACCCAGTTCCACTGCCCATTTTGCTAGCCTTCCTGAGTTTTCAGGTTTTTCGAGCACATTCTTGACAGGTTGGTCAGTGACCACTTGTATAGGATGTGCTTGGAAATACCTCCTAAGCCTTCTAGCTGTTTGAACTAGGGCTAGGGCAAGTTTTTCGAGGGGGGGATATTTAGTTTCAGCTAATTTTAAAGTTTTGCTGAAGAAGTAAACGGGTACCTGAGCCGTGTTTCGTTCGATTGTGGGGACTGCACTTATGGCTTCTTCAGCAACTGATAGATAAACTGATATCAATTCTCCCGTTTCTGAGGCTGCAATGTCTGGCAAGGAGGCCAGGTGTTGTTTCATCTGGTTGAATGCTTCCTTGGCCTCATTGGTGCATTTGAAATCCTTCTTATCAGAACAATTTTTAAGTGTTTTGTAGAAGGGTAGGACCTTTCAACCAGCTTTGAAGTGAAACGCTTCAGGGCAGCGAGTTTCCCGTTTAAGCTTTCAACCTCTTTTTTGGTTTTTGGTGGCTTGGCTTCAAGGACAGCCTTTACTTTATTTGGGTTGGCTTTGATGCTTTGTTTTCCGACAATGTGACCCAGGAATTTTCCTTCTTCGAACCCAAACGAGCACTTTTCAGGGTTAAGTTTCATGTTAACCTTTCTGAGATTTTTGAAAGTTTCTTGGATGTCGTCAAGCATTTGGTTCTCCATCTTGCTTTTGATTACCAAGTCATCAACATAGGCTTCCATGTTTTTGCCAATTTGGCTTGCAAAAGCTTTGTCCACCAGACGTTGGTAGGTTGCTGTAACATTTGTGCTTGTAATCATTGTGAACAGTTCAGTTATCAATAAAACAATGTTATTTGATCCCAATGTTTGTTTGGTTGTGTTTTACATTTTTCATGTTTTGACTTTTGTTCAATCTCAAATTCTACATCGCTTTCTAGAGAATTATACGCAAACTAGTACGTAAACGTACTCAGTTTAATGCGACAAATACTCCGGAACATCAACATATACTCAACATACCTTAAATAACCTTTACATAACTTAGAAATAAGTTTTGAAGGCTTTGGTATGGCAAAAACAAGTTAATTCGCTTACAGGGACTAAACTTGACAAACTGCGAAAGTATGCCAATTTGAACTATAACAAACATTCCGGAACATGTCCATAAGTTAAACATATCATAAATATCCTTTACATAGCTTAGAAATAGGCTTTGAGGGGTTTGGTATGCTAAAATAAACTTCTGGATCATTCAGGGACTAAAAGTGTCAAAAAGTGCACAAGTTTGCACTTTCGCGCATAACTTACGTTCTGAATACATCCGGACATCCAAAAATTTATGTAAGCATCCTTATATTATGCCTTAGTGTATGGCATGAGAAAAATCCATTCGTCGCGTCAATTGGATCATTTTTCGCGCTTATGCGCATTCCGTCGTAATTAACCGAACATCGCGACCGTACGGCCAAACGAACCGACATCCGAGATATTTTTGAGCACATTTTAAGTTCCCTATACTTTAACTTCATTTTAGAGCTTTGAAATGGGGTTAACGGGGCTTAAACGTGTCAAAAATGCATCAAATACCAAGTTTTGGGGCTGCAGGGACCAAAACTGCCAATTTTGAAAGTTGCTGACCTGCAAGGTCCTTACGGTCCGTATGGACCTTTGCTTACGGTCCGTAAGATGTCCCCAGAACAGCAGATTCAGTTTTAAATGTTGTTGCCTCTTCAAGTTAGTGAAAGGTCAAAATGCACTTGCCTCTTCAGGCCAATTAGGGGCAAAACTGATGCTCCATAAGTATTACAACAAGTGTATGGACAAGATCATGGCACGATATTCGAGAAACGATCCTAACGGTTATGCTTTTCCTATAAATACCCCCCCCCCCATTCTTGCAAAAACCCACAAGAATCTGATCTAAAAGCTCTAAGTTGAAGTATTGCTTCATACCTGAGTTTCTTTGATCAAGATTTTCTTTCGGGGACCCTTTGTAAGTGTTCCTTCGTTGTTTTATCGCTTTTCGAGTCCGAAAGTCGAACTATGTTTGACTTTCTGCATTGACCAGTTTATGGTCGATGCGAAGTTCGTTGGAACTTCATAACGTGAGCGTGATCACGATGGTTATAGTCTGTAGTGACTATACCTACTGATTACCACGTTATCTAGGCTCAGTGACGAGTCGTAGTTTCGGCCAAAATGCGCATTTTTGCGTATTTTGTAACCAAACTACTCGTGAGCATCAAAGCCGTTTGTTTTGATGCCAAACCTGTTTTCTATACTTAGTTAAGCATGTTCTAACATGCTTAGCTCGTCAGTTTTAGTTTAGTGCATATATAGGGTCGTAAGGTAAGCGATCTAAACCATCGCTTATACTTTCAAACCCGACCCATTTGGTCGATCATTAGGATCCGACCAAACATATTAGGTGACCATAGCTATAACCTTCCGAGGTTATACCTTATGGCCACGATGTTAGGCGTTCCAAACGCGTTATACGCGAACGATGCGTTAAGGTAGCATAAGCTACCTAAACGGGTCGTAATGGGTCGCAAGCACATAGGATAGGTTTCATTTTTAGTATGTAGGCTTTGTTAAACCATATTTCACGAGTCTCCATACTCGTTTGGTTTACGAACCCGCATACTATCCGATCCTTCCGATTTTGGTCCGGTATATTAATATAGCTACCTATTAGGTGCCGTTTGATATCCCGTGATCTCTAGCATTGTGTGATTATTACACAAGGAATTCAAAGCAATCTCAGGTGAGTACATTGAACCCCTCTTTTACTGTTTTCCAAACTGTTTTGGGGTGAAACACATGTGCCTACTTGTTACCTTCATACTTTCCATGCTTTCACATCATATGCTTGCTATGTTCGTTAGTACATTATCGTACATTGTTTTACATTACATTTCATACTATGTATGCCCATTGTGTGCGTACTTAGTACATTGTTTTACCTTACATTTCATGCTATGTATGCCCATTGTGTGCGTACTTAGTACATTGTTTTACATTACATTACATTTCATGCTATGTATGCCCATTGTGTGCGTACTTAGTACATTGCTTTACATTACATTTCATGCTATGTATGCCCATTGTGTGCGTACTTAGTACATTGGTTCACATTACATTTCATGCTATTTATGCCCATTGTGTGCATACTTAGTACAATTGCTTACATCACATGCCTTCATTTTGGTATCACATTTGGTTTGTTTAACATGGAACAATACATTCATTAACATTAGCTACGCCGTTCGTTAGTAGGTAGTGGTACCATAGGAATTGACAACTCCCGTTCCTGAAATCCTGGGTTTGTTTGGATTGGAAGGAATGACTGAATTCGATATACATAACTTAGATAAACCTTTGATTTGTTTAAGGGTTTATCGCCACAGTCTCAAGGCTTGGATGTATGCATATTTCACAATACCGCATAAATGTTCATATCAGTAGAGCATGCATTGTTCCACAAAACATAACGTTGATTTAAACTATGTTTTACTTCAACACCTTGTTTTGTGCATTTTACATATGGTTAGTTGATACATCTCACTTACCATACAAGATATATTTTGGGTACACATTACATGATCTACATTAAACATAAACATTTTGACATTGATATACATACTTGGTGGTTTACATTGAACATAGACATTTCGATATGGTTTACACAATAACACTTGACAATTGATTTATACATGAACAATTTACATGGTGGTCGGTTTGGGTAAATGGTTGGAGTAACGTGGCGTATGTAATATGATACAAACATGGTGGATACGCCGCTGGTACTTCCTATATATAAATGCTTGTATAATATTACATATCGTGGCGTTATCTAAGTCATTTCAGTTTAGACACATTACATTTTACACAAATAACATACTCTTCACAAGACATTATTTTTACAAACAACTTATCTTATTCAACTCATTTTACTTGGTTACTCGTTTAACCTTACACTTATCTATACATATCATCTGATATTATCGTTTTTCAAAAGGTTTACAAAGCAAGACAAATTACAAGGTTCATGACTGACTGTTATTAAACATTTCTTTAAACTCAAGTCATGAATCCCATTTTTACAAAACCTATGTATCTCACAGGCATTTTTATGCTGACGTACCTACTTTCACATGTGTTTTCAGGAGCTATTCCATAGGATGATGATCATGACACTAGGGCGAACCTGTGCCTTAGAGAATAAAAATGAAGATAGACTAGTTTAATTATGTCACGAACTCTTTGTTTTCCTGTTTAAGACAATATAACACTCTTGTTTATAAATAAAATACAACTTTGTATGCCATGGTTATGAAACAATTAATTCTGTCCACAACACTCCCCGGCGTTTCCGCCGCGGTTGCACGTTACACGCGGCCGGGGTGTGACAGTTGCACCGGCGTTTTTTAGTCCAAAAGGCATCTTCTTGTAACAGAAGATTCCTTTATCGGTGTGGAATGCCGTCTTTTCTTCATCTTCTTCTTTCATGAGTATTTGGCGATACCCTTTGTAAGCATCAAGAAAGCATTTGAAAGGGTAACCGGTGAGCGAGTCAACCTTAAGGTCAATTTCTGGTAGTGGGTAGCAGTCCTTAGGACAAGCTTTGTTGAGATCTTTGAAGTCTATGCACATTCTCCAGGAGTTATCAGGTTTTTTGACCATGACTGGGTTTGCAACCCATGATTGGTACTTGACTTCTCGGAGAATGCCAGCTGAGACGAGCTTCTCAACCTCCTGACAAGCAGCCAGGCTTCTTTCTGGTGCTAAGCTCCTTTTCTTTTGTACAACAGGTTTGACATCAGGAGGTATCCTCAACTCATGTTCAGCAATGCTTCGAGGGATTCCTGACATATCTTCCGGACACCAAGCGAAGACATCGCTGTAATGTGTCAATAACTTTTCCAAATAGGAGAGAGTTTCTTGTGAAAAGGTTTGGGTTGACCCTTATTCTTTGTTCAGGGTACTCAGGGTTTATGATAAGCCTTTGCTTGTCTTCTTCACTTCTGGGACTTTCACCTTCGATCATGTAGGCTTCTTGGGAGGGTTGAAGGGTTGTTACCCCTCTTTCAGTTGGGAATTTTGTCGTGCCATGCCCGACGGACACTGCCATAAAGAAGGCACATTGCCCTGGCCTTCCTATGATTACATCATAGTTCGAAGGTATGTTGAGGACTACGAAGGTAAGTGGCTGGATTCTTTTCTTCTGACCTTCACTGAGGCAAACATCTAGTGTCAGTTGCCCTAAAGGCTTGAGGGGTATATCGGCGATACCTTTTATGGAGGTTCCAGAGGGTTGAAGCCTTGAGCGTTCTTCATTGCTTAAGCGGTTGAAAAATTTCTCGAACATGATCTCAGTGGCTGCTCCAGTGTCTATGTATGCCCTATGTGTTTCCAACGTTCCAATGGTAGCTTCTACAACGAGAGGGCTTGAAAGGGGCCCTTTTTCAGCTGGGGGAAAGCAAACACATTGAAGCTCCCAAGCTTCCAACCGCTGCCTCTTATGAGGAACCTTTTCATCAGAGTTTACCATATTGACTTCCTTTCCTTTGCCTTCAGCCATCTTGTCTCGAACCCCTTTTACCAAATGGGCGAGTTCACCTGACTTAACAGCCTCTTCAATTCTTTTCTTTAGTTGGAAGCAATCGTTGGTGTGATGTCCCTTTTCTTCATGAAATTCGCAGAACTGCGTGGAGTTCTCATTTTTTCTACTTTTGGGGAGAGGCCTGGGAGGTCTAAAGTTCTGTTTGACTTCTTCGGTTGCCAGGATTTCTTGAGGGGTCTTTGTGAGGGGTGTGAAACTCATGCCTTTTTCCCTGGTCCTTCAGACCTTCGATGGTCTGAACCCTTTTGCCGTCTGTCATAGGAGTTGTAATTCCCTCTTTTTCTGACTGGGCTATTACTTCTCCAGCTAGACCCTCTCTTCCTCTGTTCCTTGATGTCAACCGCTTCCTCTCCCCGAATGTGGGCTTCTGCTCTTTCAAGGGCCTTCTCCAAGGTCTTAGGCAAGGACTTGTTGAAATCTCTTGTGAGGTATTTTGAGGTGATAGCGTTCATGAAACCTGCTACCCTTATTTTTTCATCTGCCCCTACGTAGGTTAGACCTTCCTTCTTGTATCGTTCAATAAACTCACAAAGACTTTCATTGTCTCGCTGTTTTATTTGAAAAATAACGGTTGCATCTTTGACATATCGTCTTTGCTGGGAGAAGTTGGCCAAAAAACCCTTGCTAAGGTCGTCAAAGCTTCGAATGCTTCGAGCAGGTAAATCATTGAACCAGATTCTGGCAGATCCGATAAGGGTTTGCATGAATATTAAACAACATTCAGCGTTTGACCATTTTTCTATCCTTGCTGCACCGGTAAAGATCTGAAGATGGTCCTCTGGGTCTTCAGACCCGTCGTACGTTCTGATGTGGGACGGCATCTTGATCTTTGTTTGAAAATCATAATCGGTTATTTGCTGTGAGAAGCATGAAAGGTTACTCGGCTTGTAGGGTTTAGCCAAGTCTTCTTCGACCCTTGTACCCATATTGTTATTACTATTGTTGTTCCCTTGAGCGGCCAACACTTGATTGATGAAGTGTTGCCATGGGAAACTGGCCATCATCTGGGTCATCATCTGGGACATAGGGTTGAAACCTTGGAGGCTTCCGGATGTGATCGGGCAGCTAACTCCAAGGGGGATGCTCATTACCGCACTCCGTGCTAATGGAAGCACTGACAGGGCTTGTTCCCACGAAGTGGAGGTTGAAGCTGGAAAGCTTGCTACTGGGGAATGTAGGAGCAGAGGAGCACCACTTGTAACTGGTTGGGATGAAAAGAGGGGATATGTTGTAGGATTTGTCATGGTGGATAAATATGGAACGGGGTTTGAAGGGTTACTGGGGCCAGCCTCATTCCTGGTTGCAAAAGGTGGAATGGGAGGTCCAGGAGACAGTGTTGGTTCAGGTTCGTCGTAGTCTAGACGAATCCTTACTCCCTTGTCTTTTTCTTTGTTCACATACTGGTTGAGGAGGGTCCTCAACTCAAGAAAATTGTTAGCAACTCCCTCGGGGGTGAGTTCAATACGTGTGGGGGTGTCCGTGACACCGACGTTAGGGGAAGGAACTCCAGATCTAGAAGGAGTTGGAGTGTTAAAGGTGAGAAACTCGGGTGTGCTCCCCGGAGTTGAAAAAGGAGTTGGGATAGTCACATGGGCTTGACTACTACCCGGAGTTGAAGCGTTTGGTACCTGGTTCACTTCACCTGGGGATCCACTTTCAGACATGACAACTTTGAGAGAGAAGAGCTACACTACTAGGTCTTTTTGAGGAGAAATAGCGGCGTAGCCCCACGGTGGGCGCCAACTTGTTGAGACAACAAAATATAGACCGAGGATAGTAGCAAGGGTGGTTAGGCAGAAGGGTTAAAGGGTTTAACCTTGCCTAACGCAGGTCGTGGGGTCCCCCCACGTTTGCAAGACGTGGAAGGAGGTTCACTAGTTTATGTTTCTTGTTTGAAGATCCAATTCTGAAGTGTTGTTCAGAAAAGGATTGAGGAACAGAAAGAATAAGCGTAATGTCAATGTGCGCGAGGGACACTTTGAGTGAAGTGAATGTACGATGTGAAGGACCAGAGTTTGAGAGAACAAGTCTGATCCGAGATGTCTTTGTTAGTAAATGAAGTGTCATTATATAGGAGAAGACATGTCCAAAAGGAGTATTCATTTGACTAGTGAACCAGCTTGCAGTGAGGGGCTTACCCTTTCGGGGGTTGAAGCCTTTTGACCCCCGGATAATAGCGTGTATTTTGTGGACCTGCATTGCTTTTACGGCTGTGGTTGGTGAGACTGTTTGGGGATGTGACTTGTTCACTGTTCCCGTGTTACTTTACTCCATCTCCTCAGCTTTTTCAAGCGTTGAACCTTTTAACCTTTTAGGTGTTTACATACTTGGCCATTTTATTTGGTCTCGGGCTATCCCCGACATCAGTTCCCAAAAGATGTAACCAACATTTTTAATGATTAAATCCCAAGAAAGTTCAAATTATGAGTTCAAATTAAGGGGAGTTTGGTGGTTTGTATTTCGGTTTTCTAAAGGAGTTTTCTCAGTTTGATTTTTTTTCTTCGAAAAACATACTCAAAGTTCCAAAACTCAATAGAAAACCACATTTTAATTTGTTACGGTTGGTTGAGAACCGAAAAATCTAAGTTTTAATTTGGTTTAGATATTGGGTTTATTATTCTTTTACCGAGTGATGACGGGGGTAGCCCAAGACTAAATAAAGTGCCTAAACATGCAAGTGCTTAAAGGGTTAAACGGTTCAATGGTTGAAAAGCTGTGAAATGGGAAAAGCGAGGAGGGAACAGTAATCAATCACATCCGAGCTCACTTCACCAACCCACGCTCGCAAAAGCAAAGCAGGTCTGAACAATACATGCTATTATCCAGGGGACAAAAGCCTTCAACCCCAAAAGGGGAAACCCTCCACTGCAAACAGGTTCTACTAGTCGTGTACATACCATTTGAGGAGATGTCTTCCCCTATAAGAAGACAGCTCATTCACCCTAAAAGACATTCTTCGATCAGTTGAGATTCCCTCATTTCTGGTCATTCGTGGAGTACTTGCTCACTCTCAAGTTACTTCTTATCACATCCACCACACACATTCTGTTTGCTTTCACTTCTGGATTCGAGCACGTCTCGGAGAAAGAACTCTCAGGAAACAACAATTACATACTAGTGAACCTCCTTCCACGTTTTGCAAACATGGGGGGACCCCGTGACCTGCGTTAGGCAAGGTTGAACCCTTCAACCTTTTTGCCTAACTGACTCAGCTACCATCTTTGGTCTCGTGTTTGTTGCATCAACAAGTTGGCGCCCACCGTGGGGCTACGCCGCTATTTCTTCTCAAAAAAGACCTAGTAGTGTAGCTCTCTTCACTCAAAGTCACCATGTCAGAAAGTGGATCTCCGGGAGAAGTGAACCAGATCCCTAACACTTCCACCCCGGGTGGTGGCCAAGCTCATACGACTATAACAACACCTTTCTCGACTCCGGGGAGCACACTTGAGTTCCTTACCTTCAACACACCAACCCCATCCAGATCCGGGGCTCCATCCCTCAATGTCGGTGTATCTGACACCCCGGCGCGTGTTGAACTTACCCCCGAGGGGTCGCTAATAATTTCCTCGAGTTAAGGTCACTTCTTAACCAACATGTGAGTAAAGAAAGGGAAAAGGGCATAAGGATTCGTTTAGATTATGACGAACCTGAGCCAACTCTGTCTCCCGGACCACCCCTACCACCTTTTACCACAAGAAGTGAGGCTGGTCCCAGCAACCCTTCAAACCCTCACCCTTATCTATCCACTATGACAAATCCTACGGTACATCCTATCCTCTCTTCCCAACCAATTACTAGTGGTGCTCCTCTGGGATATGAGCTAACACTTGACCAGCTCCTACAGTCCCCAGTGACAAGCTATCCAGCTTCTGTAACAACCACATGGGAGCAGGCTCTGTCCGTGCTCCCTTTAGCACGAAGTGCTGTTACTAGCACCCCTCTTGCAATAAACTGCTCAGTTGGTCCAGGAAGCCTTCAAGGCTTCCACCTCATGCCCAATATGATGATCCAGATGATGGCCAACTTCCCGTGGCAACACTTCATTAATCAAGTGCTAGCCACTTAGGGGAATCATGGCAATAGTAACAATGTGGATACAAGGCCTGAAGAGAACTTGGCTAAACCCTATAAGCCAAGCAACCTTTCATGCTTCTCAAGGCAGATAGCCGATTATGATTTTCAATCAAAAATCAAGATGCCAACCCACATCAGAACGTATGATGGGACTGAAGATCCCGAGGACCACCTCCAGATCTTCACTGGTGCTGCTCGAATAGAAAAATGGTCAAATGCTGAATGTTGCCTAATGTTCATGCAGACTCTTGTTGGATCCGCCAGAATCTGGTTCAACGACCTACCTGCTCAAAGCATTCGAAGCTTTGACGATCTCAGCAGGGGTTTTCTGGAAAACTTCTCCCAACAAAGGCGATATGTCAAGGACGCAACAGTAATCTTCCAGATAAAACAACGTGATGATGAAAGTCTTCGAGCATTCATTGAACGATACAAGAAGGAAGGTCTGACCTATGTAGGGGCTGACGAGAAAATGAGAGTGGCTGGCTTTATGAATGCCATAACCTCTAAATACCTCACACGAGATTTCAACAAATCTCTGCCCAAAACCTTGGAAGAAGCCCTTGAAAGGGCCGAAGCCCACATTCGGGGAGAGGAAGCTGTAGACATCAAGGAACAAAGGAAAAGAGGGTCTGGCTGGCGAAGCAATAGTCCAGCCAGAAAGAGGGGAAACTTCAACTCCTATGACAGGCGCCCAAAGGGTTCAGACTCTCGAAGGGCTGAAGGTCGGAACCCTTCAAGCAGAGACAAAGGCATGAGTTTCACTCCCCTCACCAAAACCCCTCAAGAAATCCTGGCAACAGAAAAAGTCAAACAAAACTTTAGACCTCCCAGGCCTCTCCCCAAAAGCAGAAAAAATGAGAACTCCACGCAATTCTGTGAGTTTCATGAAGAAAAGGGACATCACACCAACGATTGCTTCCAACTAAAAAAGAGAATTGAAGAGGCTGTTAAGTCAGGAGAACTCGCCCATTTGGTAAAAGGAGTTCGAGACAAGATGGCTGAAGGCAAGGGAAAGGAAGTCAATATGGTATACTCTGATGAAAAGGTTCCTCACAAGAAGCAGCGGTTGGAAGCCTGGGAGCTTTAGTGTGTCTGCTTCCCCCCAACAAGGAAGGATCCACTTCCCAGTCCCCTTGTGGTAGAAGCCACCGTGGGAACACTACAAACATGTAAAGCATACATAGATACTGGGGCAGCCACTGAAATCATGTTCGAAAAGTTCTTCAACCGTTTAAGCAATGAAGAACGTTCAAGGCTTCAACCTTCCGGAACCTCCATAAAAGGTATCGCCAATATAACCCTCAAGCCTCTGGGGCAGCTAACCCTTGATGTTCGTTTCAGCGAAGGATCGAATGAGAGAACCCGATCATTAACCTTTGTGGTTATCAACATCCCCTCAAGTTATGACGTAATCATAGGGAGGCCCGGACAATGTGTATTTTACATGGCAGTGTCTGTTGGCCATGGCACAGTCAAATTCCCTACTGAAAGAGGGATAGCAACCCTTCAACCCTCGCAGGAAGCTTACATGATTGAGGGTGAAAGCTCAAACAGTGAAGAAGACAGGCAAGGGTTGGTCATAAACCCTAAATACCCTGAGCAACGAATAAGGGTCAACCCAAACCTTTCCCAGGAGACCCTTTCATACCTTGAAAAGCTGCTAAAACATCACAGTGATGTATTCGCTTGGTGTCCTGAAGACATGACTGGGATCCCCCGGAACATTGCCGAACATGAGTTAAGAATACCACCGGATGTCAAACCGGTGGTCCAAAAGAAAAGAAGCCTGGCACCCGAAAGAAGCCTGGCAGCTTGCCAAGAGGTTGAAAAACTTGTGTCGGCCGGCATTCTCCGAGAAGTCAAGTACCAATCATGGGTTGCAAACCCGGTCATGGTCAAGAAACCCGACAACTCTTGGAGAATGTGCATAGATTTTAAAGATCTTAACAAAGCTTGTCCCAAAGATTGTTACCCACTGCCGGAAATCGATCTCAAAGTCGATTCCCTCACAGGATATTCGTTTAAATGCTTTCTTGATGCATACAAAGGTTATCACCAAATCCTCATGAAGAAGGAGGATGAAGAAAAGACAGCTTTTCACACGGACAAAGGTATCTTTTGTTATCAAAAGATGCCTTTTGGCCTCAAAAATGCAGGTGCCACCTATCAGCGACTCGTTGACAAGGCCTTCGAAAACCAAATTGGCAAAAACATGGAGGCGTACGTTGATGACTTGGTGATTAAAAGCAAAACAGAACACCAAATGCTTGACGATATTCAAGAAAATTTCAAGAACCTCAGAAAGGTCAACATGAAGCTCAATCCGGAGAAATGCTCGTTCGGATTCGAGGAAGGAAAATTCTTGGGTCACATCGTCGGAAAGCAAAGCATCAAGGCCAACCCTAACAAAGTAAAAGCCGTCCTCGAAGCTAAACCACCAAGAACCAAGAAGGAGGTTGAAAGCTTAAATGGGAAGCTTGCAGCCTTGAAGCGTTTTACCTCAAAATTAGCCGAAAGATCTCTACCCTTCTACAAAACGCTCAAGAACTGCTCAGACAAGAAGGATTTCAAATGGACCGATGAAGCTGAAGAAGCTTTCAATCAAATGAAGCAGCACTTAGCTTCCCTACCATATATTGCAGCACCAGAAACTGGGGAGGTAATATCGGTGTACCTTTCAATTGCCGATGAAGCCATCAGTGTAGTTCTCACCATTGAAAGAGACAAGGCTCAGGTACCCGTTTATTTTTTCAGCAAAACTCTAAAATTAGCTGAAACCAAATACCCTCCCCTCGAAAAACTTGCCCTAGCTCTGGTTCAAACAGCTAGAAGGCTTAGGAGATACTTCCAAGCACATCCTATACAAGTGGTCACTGATCAACCTGTCAAGAATGTGCTTGAAAAACCTGAGAACTCGGGAAGGCTAGCAAAATGGGCAGTGGAACTAGGTGAACATAACATCACCTATGTCCCACGAAAAGCCATTAAAGCTCAGGTTCTGGCTGACTTCCTGGTTGAAGTCCCAAGCCAAACAATTGACGAAGTAAACACCACAACCGCTGAACCCTCCAACCCTGAAGCCTGAAATTATTCACTGATGGGGCTTCAAGCGTTGAAGGGTCAGGAGCTGGTTTAGTTCTAATCAACCCTGAAGGGCTAGAATTCACATATGCTCTCCGTTTTAATTTTCAGACCACCAATAACGAGGCTGAATACGAGGCATTGATCGCTGGTTTAAGACTGGCCAAAGAAATGAAAGTCCAGAAGCTTGAAGTGTTCACAGATTCATTACTAGTCTCAAGCCAAGTTAACGACAGCTATATCGCTAAAGAACCCAACATGAGAAGATAGAAAGAGAAGTCCAAGGAGTTAATGAACACCTTCCAAACATGCAGCATTAAACAAATTTCAAGGTCCCAAAACAAAAAGGCCGATGCCTTGAGCAAATTGGCATCCCTCACATTCGCCCACCTCACGAAAAAGGTGTTGGTTGAAGTGTTGAAGGCCCCATCGATTGATGAATTGGAAGTACAAGATGTAGTCGCCGAGGAAGATCCAAATTGGATGACTCCCATCAAAAAATTCCTCCAAGATAATGAACTACCCAATGATCAAATAGAAGCCGAAAGGGTTAAAATCAAAGCAAGACAATATGTGTTGCAAGGAGAAACCCTCTACAAAAAAAGGTTACCTTGCACCCTTGCTAAGATGTGTGGGTCCCGAACAAAGCAAGTATTTGATTAAGGAAGTACATGAAGGAATATGTGGAGCTCATTTTGGAGCTAGGTCGGTGGTTGCAAAGCTCATGAACCTTGGATATTTCTGGCCGTCGATGCATCGTGACACCGTTGAACAATTGAAGAAATGTGATGCCTGTCAAATTCATGCCCCAATTCCAAGAAGTCCCAAACATGACCTTGTTCCACTAACCTCGGCATGGCTATTCCATAAATGGGGAATGGACATTGTTGGGCCATTCCCTCCAAGCAAAGGGGGAGTAAAGTTCTTATTGGTAGCAATCGACTACTTCAGCAAGTGGCCAGAGGTTAAACCCCTTGCCAAGATCACAGGAAAACAAGTCATAGACTTCGTTTGGGAAAATATCATCTGCCGCTATGGGTTGCCGGGGGTAATTGTCACCGATAATGGAAAGCAATTTGCCGAGAAACCTTTCAGCCTTTGGTGCAAGGAATACATGATCAACCAGATCTTTAGCTCAGTGGCTTACCCGCAGTCAAACGGCCAGGTCGAAAGGACCAACAGAAGCATTGTGGAAGGCATCAAAACAAGATTGGGAAGATATGAAAGCAATTGGCTCGAAGAATTGCCTAGCGTTTTATGGGCAATTAGAACAACCGAAAAAGCAAGTCACAAGAAAACACCTTACAGCTTGGTATTTGGATCCGAGGCCGTAATCCCTGCTGAAATAGGAGTTGTAACCCAACGAATTGTCAACATGGATCCCGAAGTAAATCAACAAGAGACCATGTTGAATTTACAACTCCTAGAGGAAGCCCGAGATCAAGCGGCAATACAAGAAGCCAAATACAAACAAAAGATGGAAGCCTACTACAACAAGAAGGTTAAGAATGAACGATTCAAACCAGGGGATCTAGTCCTCAGAAACAACGAAGCTAGCAAAAAGGAAAATCAAGGGAAGCTGGGCCCAAAATGGGAAGGTCCATATACCATCCTCGAAGCACACAAGGGCGGATCCTACAAGCTAGCAGACTCAGAAGGCAAAAGGCTTCCAAGACATTGGAACGGAAAAACCCTGAGAAAATTCTATGTTTAGACAAAAAAGTTTGGTTTGTATCAAAATGAAAACCTTTTGTAAAAAGCAGGTACTGCTTGAATGAATGAAGTTGATTTATCAAACTTGTCTTTCTATCCTAATATCAGGTTGAGAACCTAGCAAAAAACTCCATGGCAAGGGCCATGTAAGGGGATGAGCTCCCAGGCCATATCGCTCAATAGGTTCAAGGGTTAAATGAACCTATATAAGGGGTGAGTTCCTAAATCAATACAACTCCATGAGACTTATTAAGCGAAAATAACAATGTCTCATAGGCAGGTTTGAACAGCCTACACCAATCGTTCCTTAAGTCTTAGAAATGCAATCAACAAATAGGCTTACGAAATTAAGTAAATCACAAAAAAAAATAATGAAAAGGATAGATACTACGTCTTCTTGTTCATAAACACTAAGGCTAAGTGTCTGCAGCACTGAACCCTTTAAAGTGTAAAAAACAAAAGACAAAGTAAACTCAACAAAAGACAAGGCTAAGAAAAAATGATAATTGACAAAGGGAAAATAAGCAGGCCCACCAATAAAACATGCAAACCAAACCAAAAGCTATCAAGGCTTCAAGCCACCCAGATAATAAGCTCGAAACGTCGAAGGCTTCAACCCAAAAGCAGCTAACCAAAAGGCTCGAAGGGTTAAGAGCCTACTAAAGAAATCAAGCAAAGCAAGTAAACAAACATAACACAAGTAACATAATAACCATCATACCATAACTAGGAAGGTCATAAGAGACCTTCAGAAAAGAGTTAAAGCAAGTTCTAGTAACTTGCAAGAGAAACTATTGTTCAAATGGCCATACAGGCCCAACAAACCACCAACAGGAACCTTAAGGGTTCCTGAAAACCTAATATTGTTTAAAACATTACAGACATAAAGTGTTTTGCTAAGAAAGCTACGAATAAATGTCAGATGGCAGAAGGCTTGGAACCTTCAGCTTTGGACTTCTTGGCTTTCTTAGACTTCTTGGCCTTAGCGCCATCACCACCACCAACCGCGGAGGTCTCTAAACCAACATCCTTTGAAGCATCAGGCAGACTGGAAAGGGTATCATCACTATCTCCGGAATAAGATCTCTTCTTGGAGAGGGAGCCCAAAACCTCAGCACACACCTTTTCATTCAGACCCTCAGGTTTCATATCCTGTAAAGCAGATAAAGGCTTACCAAAGCAAGAGGAAACCTGATGAACATAGGGATAGGTTAGCCTCTCCATTTGTTCAACTGAGCTCTTGAATACATCAGAAGAATCCGGGCGAAATAAGGGAGACTTTTCCAGAGCATGCCCAGCTTCATGCAGTTTATAACCAGCAACAAGACCTTGGTGTTTTCCCAAGTTGAGCAATTTTGTATACACTTCACCAAGAGCAGAGTTAAACTCAGTAGAGTGAAGTAGGTAAGTGACAACCTGTTGAAAACCCTGCTCAATCAACCACTGGTTATCGCTAGTGGCACGAGACACTGAAGCCTTCAAACTCTTTTTCTCCTCATCAAAGGCTTTCTGAGCAACAGACAAAGCCTCCCTGTCCGCCTTTAGCTTCAACCGATCAGCCTCGAAGTTCTTCTTAAAGTCAGTCATTTCAATTTCATGCTGCCTAGATAAGCCTTCAACCTTCTTAGACCAAGCCTCCTCCTTCTCAGCAAAGCTACTGATCTCCTTTCTCATTGACGCCATTGAAGACTTCATTCTATCTTTCTTTTTAGAAAAGTCTTCATACTCTCGCATCCTTTGGCGAAAACGAGCAACCCCCTGAGGAAGCATGGCTGCAAGGTTGCAAGTACTAAGAATCATCCGGGATAGCATCACATCATCGTCCATCTCAGAGATAGTCTTATGAACCGAAGGAGGAGCAATATGACTAAGGGCCTCTTCACAGACAAAAGCATCTTTAAAGCTATCATCAACCTTCACCGACCAGCTTGGCACATAAATGGCATCAGGATTCAACCCTTCAACGTCCATACTCGAAGAACCTTGAACAGGTGTAGCAGTAACCTTCCTGGCCGAATCCTTTTTGCACGAACAACTAACTTCCCTTCCCTTTCGGAACCCGCCTCAACACCTTGGTCCTCAGACTCTTCGATATCATCACTCAATTCCACCGGTTCAGTAGAGGTGGATTGAGGAGCAGCTTTCAAACGACGAGTAGATCGTCGAGTTGAAGCCTTGGGAGCAAGAGGCTTAGAGAAACCTTTCACAGTCGACACACTAACATAACCACCACTCTCAAACCTTTGCTCAACAGTCCTAACAACAACATTCTCACCCGGAACAGATGGAGCATCCTCAAACACAACGTCCGAAGTGTCATCACTCTTGATGAAATCCAAGGCAGACATAACTGAAAAGAACAAACGGACAAAACATGAGACAAAAATTTGAAAAATAAAAGAAAAACAAAAACAAAAATGCATACCCGTGCCATCTCTCATCAGAACCGGATCCCGGTCGGCCTTTTCCCACAACTTACTAACCCCTAATAGAACCAGCAAATGCTCAGGAAAGGGACGAACCCTCGCAGGGCATTTACGAATACATTGCAGAAAAGCATCGTTTAAATCAGACTCAAGGGGTTCCGGTTCATTGAGAACAGCATCCGAGTGACGCCACACAGTTTTAAACGGAACAATAGTGTCCGAAACCCAGAAAAAACGATTCTTCCAAGTTCCAAGCGTGGTAACCATCGATGAAATAAGGCCAGAATCAACCTTAGACGCTTCAAAAGTAAACCAATCGCCATTCTTGGCGAGTCGGAAAAAACGACGGAATAACAACAAAGAGGGATCATATCCGAGGGCACGGCACAAAACCTCGAAGTGTAAAACCCTAGCCATGCCCTTCGGATGAATCTGACCAAAGGAAACCCGGTAATACTCTAACAAATTCAAAACAAACAGAGAAAACGGATAGCGAAGGTTTGAAAATTCATAGTGACGGCAATAAAGGGCGATGAAACCAGCCGGACATTTATCAATCGAAGCGTCACACGCAGGAGCAATAGGTGTAAATTCAGCCCCAATGCCATAATCTTTACAAAACAACTCTACTTCCTCTTGGGTTAACCGGGAAAAGGATCTCGCTAAATCCTTAAGGGCACCCATTTTTGTAAGAAAATTATGAAACAAAAGTAAAGCAAAGGATGAACAAACACTAACCTTGAAAGAAAAGGGGAAAGATTTGCAGGAAACACTTGATGCAAAATGAAACGGCAGCAAAGAAAAATATAAAACGAATTAATATAGGGGCAATAAAGTAATTAAAGTCTTCTGCAAAACCGCCACCCTATCTACTGCCATACATCAATCAAATCAACTGTCAATCATTTAAAATTCAAATTCAAATATTAACTGCCTTCAACCTTTCAACCCATCAAGCAACGAGCCATTGAAACCTTCAAGCAATAACACACATGCATAAAAGTCAGAAGTCTTTGAGTATACTACCCAAAAGCCTCTGACTTGGGGGGGGGGGGGGGTGATGACGGGGGTAGCCCAAGACTAAATAAAGTGACTAAACATGCAAGTGCTTAAAGGGTTAAACGGTTCAATGGTTGAAAAGCTGTGAAATGGGAAAAGCGAGGAGGGAACAGTAATCAATCACATCCGAGCTCACTTCACCAACCCACGCTCGCAAAAGCAAAGCAGGTCTGAATAATACATGCTATTATCCAGGGGACAAAAGCCTTCAACCCCAAAAGGGGAAACCCTCCACTGCAAACAGGTTCTACTAGTCGTGTACATACCATTTGAGGAGATGTCTTCCCCTATAAGAAGACAGCTCATTCACCCTAAAAGACATTCTTCGATCAGTTGAGATTCCCTCATTTCTGGTCATTCGTGGAGTATTTGCTCACTCTCAAGTTACTTCTTATCACATCCACCACACACATTCTGTTTGCTTTCACTTCTGGATTCGAGCACGTCTCGGAGAAAGAACTCTCAGCAAACAACAATTACATACTAGTGAACCTCCTTCCACGTTTTGCAAACGTGGGGAGACCCCGCGACCTGCGTTAGGCAAGGTTGAACCCTTCAACCTTTTTACCTAACCGACTCAGCTACCATCTTTGGTCTCGTGTTTGTTGCATCAACACCGAGCTAAATGATTAATGGGCTGTACAAATATGAAAATTATGGTCCAATACATGTAATTCGAGTTTCTTTTGTTTAACTAGGTTGAGTTTTCTAGAATCGAAAACCAAAATGAAATTAATTTATCTTATTCGGGTTTGGTTTAAAAACCAAACTAAAAACCAATTACGTAATTTTTTTTATTGTTCAGTTTAGTTTTCAATTTAGTAGGTATGAAGCTAGATATTAAACCCAATAATAAAAGTTACCTTTTTGATCCGTACTCAAACTTTGACCCGTCATTTAACTTGTGTGGTATATCAAGGTGTACGGTATAGTATCTCTTCCCATGATGTTAAGGATGTAAGTCTTCAGTTGTGTCACTTTGGTGGATAAGGCAATGATAGATTGATAGATAGAGCCTAGCCTGGTGTTAGGCTCTATTCTGAGTCCATCGGGTTTTCGTCCCATCGTGTGTTATGCCAGAGAGTTCTACTCTTGTGGTGGCACAACGACTGTCAAGTGGTAGCCGGTGGTATGGTTTCCCAGGAAGCCAAACTCTAAAGTCAGCGTGAGCCCGGTTAAGACAACATAGTCTGGCTGGAATGAGGCAACGAGGCTCTCCAATTTAAGTAGCGTGGTAACCTAATACAAGAAAGTCATCGTTAAAAAAAAAGTACTTTTCTTATACCCTACACGTTTTGAAACCCTCTCAAAGTTGAAGAGTCCAAACAAAATTTTGAAGCCCTCTCATTTAGAAAGACTCGACAATCGTCAACTATCATTTATCACGGCCGTTGCTCTACACTCTCCATCACCACCAAAAGTCCAAAACCCAATTGAATTGGCAACAACTTCATCATCCACTATCTTATTTTGGTTGTGATATCATGTATTAAAAATATCTTATTTTTGGATAATGGCGTGTAACATTGAGAAACAAGTCTTTATTTTTGGACGGTCCTTGAAATTTGAGGGTAAGGCGTGCTTTGATCCTTCATGTTTGGTTTACATTCTTACTTGTTAGTGAAGTTATGTGTATGGGTAGGGCTGTAAACGAACCGAACGTTCAGCGAACAGTTCGTGGACCGTTCGGCGGAAAGTTCGTTTATGTTCGTTCGATCAGCTTAACGAATGAACATGAACAAAAAATTTCGTTCGGTTAGCTTAGCGAAAGAACATGAACACATGTCTCGTTCGTTCGACTGCATTCATGAATGTTCAGTTACGTTCGTTCGTTTACATTTGTTCATATCCGTTTGATTATATTAAAAAATAAATAATAAATAATAGCCCTTTTATCTAAATATATTGAAAACTTGAAACCGTATTTTTTGTAAGTTAGCTAAAATTTGGACATTCTAAGACATTTTTGGGGATAATTATGTCTAAGCTAGTTAAACTTGATTCATCGTTGTTGGTGTGGTAGACTTCTTGTGTTTTAATTTATCATTTGATGGTTGTATTTAACTACTTTATATCCAGTGTTTTAGGATAACAATGTTTTCATTTTTTATTTTAAGTTAAATGTTCGTTTGCGATCATTTTTATTTGCTTGCATTCGTTTGTGTTCGAGTCCAGTGTTCACGAACTGTTCATGAATAGCTGAATTTCCTTAACGAACGAACACGAACATATACTTATGTTCAGTATGCGTTCGTGAACAATTCGCGAACATGTTAATTTGCTTAACGAACGAACACGAACATAGTGTTGTTCGTGTTCATTCAGTTCGTTTACAGCCCTATGTATGGGTTAACTAGGTGTGAAATTCAACTTTTAAGTAATGGTTTTTGCCATAATTTTTTGTTTTTTGTTTTTTTAATTGACAAGATTAAGAAAGTAAATTACAAAAGCCATCACTAGTAGTTTTGTTTAGCTCTTATGGCTTTTTTTATTTATTTGATAATAATGATCCTTCTAATGGGTGATTGATACAAATATTTTCATGTCCCAATCGACAATTAAACCGAATAGAAATGATGAAGAAGAGAATTTAGATTGAATAACTCTTAATCTTATTAATCAGAAAATAACTCAAAAGTGATTACAGACTCTTAAACCATAACTCGGTTTCTCTCTAGTCTTGTCTCTCTTCTCTCTTAATAATGTCTAACCCTAACATGGTTTACATAGGCTTACCCTAACTTGGTGATCAAGACATTACCATATAACCCTAACTTGGTGACCAAGACATTACCAAATATAATTATAATGTTGAAGAAACACTAGATAAATGACCGGGATCAAATTATCTAGGGGTTAGGTTCTGCATAAAAGGTTGGTTCTCTCTCGTTTGATTCGAAGGGGACAGATCTTCTTCTCCGGTGAACACTGCAAAACAGAACACCGTTAGCCTCGTCAAGGGGAGAAGGGAGGTTCTCTCCTTGACCCGACTCCGGCGTGAGAATAAGTATGTGTTTATGAAGAAGAAGAAGAAGAAGTATTGACAAAGTGTGTGTAACTTGAAATTCGTACCTGGATTACTCTCCTATTTATAGCCGGGAGTTTGGGCGGGAAAACCAGTTGCTGAAATATTAACGGAAGATGCTAACCCCGTAAGCGGTTACCTTTCTTCCGTTAACTCTTTTGATCGGATTGTGGAAGCACGCGGATCGCGATCTTAATCAAAGGCTAGGGAATTGCCACGTGGAAAGTGGGCAAGTGGAGGTTTCTCTCCAAATCCATGCCATCATCGTGATTTCAGGATGATCTGGGGTAATGACACGTGTCCAGACGGTTATAACCATCTGGAGGTGCACGATTGAGTCTTCTAGAAGATTATTGCCATAATCCAGTGTGACTCCTTACTGTGTGGTATCAGCTTAGTAAATAATATCCAAGTCTGGGTATTATTTAAGTGGAAGTGTTTATCCTAGGATTTTCATCCTTTGTTTGTTTATGGAGGGAGGCACAAGGATTCATGATTTTCCTTTTGGCGCGCAAGTGTTGTCTTCCTCCTAAGCTCTTTCTGTAGGACCAGTTGCGCGGCCGCGCAAGGTCGAAAGAGGGCTAAGAGGTGAGGTTGTGGTGTGGTCCCAAGTACTTGATATGGGGTTTTTGGGACCTTACCCCTTCAAGTCCCCCCAGTCTAGTATTGCTCTTATGCAAATAAGTGGAGCACTGGACTATATGAGAGAAATGCTTTTGGCGTAAAAGTAAGGAATCTTTTATGAGGAGATTTACTTCGCTTGTTATGGTGATTTTGAAAATCTTTGACTTTGGGTGAGAAAGGTACAGTAATGACTGTGTGACAGGCTGTCATTGTCAGGTGCACATTACTGACCGTGCCTCACACGCGCGCGTGAGTATATAATTATTTTGGATTTCCCATTTCCAGTAATCATTACTTTGTTGAAAAATCCACCTCTTTTCGTCTTCTTTCTTTGTTCTTTTAGAAAGGTTTGAAATTTCTTTCTCTTATGTCAACCGGAGATCATCACGGAGATTCAACGGAAGAAATGTCTGTCGAACTTCCACCGTTAAAGTGGTCCAGGGCAACCTTCGATGGATTGGTTCGAAACCTCAGATTCCCGGAGAACTGGGGTGCCCGATACCCTAAGGAGGGTCAGACGGCGGCAGATGCTCCGCCTGGGTATATCACCCTCTTTTGGGATTTCTTTTGTGAAGGCAACTTTCGTCTGCCTGTCACGAAATTTATTCTTGAAATTCTTGAGTATTACAAGTTTCATCTCTCCCAGATGCACCCGATTAGTATGGTTAGGGTTCGGCATTTTGAATTTGTGTGCCGGACAATGCATATCGAACCAACAGTTTCTCGATTTCAAGTGTTTCACCAAATGCACTGTACCCAAGGGTTTTATTCTTTTGTTCAGAGAGCGTCAGCGAAGAAAATTTTACTGCAACCCCCAAAATCATTCCATGATTGGAAGCAGAAATTCTTCTTTATCAAGGCAAGAGTCATTCCGATGAGGATGTTCTTTAGGGGAAAGGAAGATGTTCCTACCGAGACCCTACAAACTCCTGTTGACGAAAATTGGTACCAGGACTTAAAAGATGTTCCGTCAATTGCCTTGCCGGAGAAAGCCCTTGTTGGTGCCAGTATGAGTCTGAACTGGAGGATGGAACGAGAGGATAAGCCCGTGTACATGGAAGATGGCAAGAGTAAGATATCTGCCTTTTTTCTTGTCTTCCTTCCTCCCGCCCTTTTTTTTTTTTTGAATTTTTCCCTTTGTGCAGTCGTTTCATTGTACGTTGTTGCTTTCGAGAGGGAAGGTGGAAAAATGGCCACCCTTCAGAAGAAACCTGATGAAGAGTTATGGTATCATCGCATTGTGAAGAACTTTGTTCTTCCGCGGGATGCTGATCTGTCTACGCAACCGATTGCTGGCGCTGGTAAGCTTTCACCTTTTTAATTTTTGACTGCTATTTTTGTGTGCTCAAATAAGTTCTATCCTGCGCTTTATCAGTAGGTGAATTGTCGAACTTGGGCATAGGCCCTGAGAAGAAGAAACGCGCAACAACCACTATTGCTGCGCCTAAGAAGAATGATGTTGAGAAAGCTCAATCTTCCAAGGCCAAAAATGTTGGGGGAGAGAAGAAAGGTATGCGCCATTCTTCTCACTCCTGGTGTGATTATGCGGTGGTTTCTGATTCTTTGGAGGGTCTTGCGTCTGCAGTTGTTATTAGAAGACGAAGACCAAAACCAGAGCCAAAAGAGACTGCTGATATTCCTCCGTCCAATCCTGATGATCCCATTGACTTGGAATCAAGCCCTGAGCACTTAGTGAGGAATAAGGCAGGGAAAAGAAAACAGTCTGGCGCTGAGCCTGAAGGTCAGCCAGCAAAGAAGATACAGAGGAAGAAAATTATCAGAAGAGGCAATCTGGACGCCTTTATTTCAGAGTCTGCTCCTTGTAAGCGATAAAACTTGCGATAAATATCGATCAAACCTCGATTATTAATAAAGTACTCCACATAATACAACTAACGTTAAGCATAAATTAGACTATCTACGAGTCAAAGAAGTCAAAACAGGAATTGAGCGAGGAGTTACAGGTCGCAATTAGCAATCTTGTCTCCTTTTGACTTCAATTTTGACTTTGACTTTCGAAACACGGGGTGTTACAATGTATCTTTGTCGCTGCTCCGGAAAAACACTATCGCCGGTTACGTGAAATCCATGAACAGCCCGATAATCGCCAAGCACTGTTCTTCGTTTCTGGTTACGAACCAAGGCTCGTTGCTGCTCGCCGGTGATGATTCCTTTAGTCGTCGACTGATTCGTTTACCCGTTTGATATCGATGATTGAACTTGGCTCTGATACCAATTCAAGTCCTAATCGACAATCATACCGAATAGAAAAGATGAAGAAGAGAATTTAGATTGAATAACTCTCAATCTTATTAATCAGAAAATAACTCAAATCTGATTACAGACTCTTAAACCATAACTCGGTTTCTCTCTAGTTATAACAATCCTCAATGAAACCGACCCCCTCATAATTTTCCGACACCCTAAAAATATTTAAAATGTCTTTAAATATACCCCGTATGTGAAAACCGAGCCCGAAATATAACACAACATATAAAATAAATTAAAAAACAAGAAATAGTAAGTTAAGAGGGCCGCGTAGACCCACCCCAACCATTCGCGCGGGCGGTATCAGGGTTGAACCTGACATCGTTGATTTCTTTAGTTCAAGCGGGCCGCGTAAGAGTCTATGTTAGTTAACGCGGGCCGCGTGAGATCATGAAACGCGGAGGCATCCGGAGCTGACACGTGTCGACATCGTGGCGAGTCTACAAGCTGACCCAGCTAAGCTACGCTGTTGACCAGCGTTGACGCGGGCCGCGTAAGCCCCGCTTATCCTTTTCGCGGGCCGCGAGAAACCCAAAATCAGGCCCTATATAAATAAGCCTCGGGGTTTCACTTTCCATCGTTCACAATTTCAATCTCAAATCACAATTTCTGTAGGAAGTTATTATACCCGGGTATTATACCCCGTAATTAGCAAGGTTCTGCTACGATGTAAGTATTATAACCCCTGGAGACGTATTAAATACTCTGCCCGATTGATCTAGGGTTCCGTAACGGCTGTCGTGGTTCCGCCCGACGTAGTCGTTGGAATGCCGTCTCGGGAGGGTATTACTAATGTTAAAATGGGATATTATACTAACACACGTGCATTTGCGTAATTTTTAGATTATTCCCAGGGAATCCTTACTGAAAACCCTAAAACAGCAATGTGAGTTGATCCACTTTTTATAAACCTTTTCGTTTACTGTTTTTAACAAAACCTCACTAAATTAAATATATACAAAGCAGTTATTGAGTATTTGTAAAGAATACAATTATAGTGGGTATGTTGGGGTTTTGTATACAAAATTGGTTACTGGTGTGGTAACATCCCATAAGTTGAGTATGACCGTACCACTGATGTTAATTGTGATGTCTTGGAAACAAATGTAATTGCGGATGTGCCCTCAATACTGTAAAATGATTGGTATTTCAACTTGATTAAACTGGGATTCACTCACCAGTATTTTCCACTGACAAAATGTTTTTAAAACGCGTTTCAGGTAACAAAATGTGAAAGCCAAATAGAATCCAGCTGGATAGCACTGAAGGCTTGGAAAAGTGGCAATAAAGTTACCTAAAAAGAAATAGATGTTTTTCTTAAATAAAATATGGTGTATCCCTATGAAATTATATGTACTGAAAACTTGGGTCTTACACATGTGTTTAATCTTATAAAATGTGGTGGTTTACTCTGATAACATATTTCCTAACTACGGTCCTGATGAAAAATTTCCGCTGCCAAGTTGAATAAATAACGTGATACCACCGAAACTGGCTCGCGGTCGCCAGTTCCCGGGGATTTGGGATCGAGGGCTGTGATACTAGTCTTGTCTCTCTTCTCTCTTAATAATGTCTAACCCTAACATGGTTTATATAGGGTTACCCTAACTTGGTGTCCAAGACATTACCATATAACCCTAACTTGGTGACCAAGACATTACCAAATATAATTATAATGTAATTAGGAAACTTAACCAATTATGACCAACTTGTCAACATTGATCCCTCAAGTTCACCGACTTGTGACTTGTCAACATTGATCCCGACTTGTGATGAGTCGGGAATTACCGCCAACATATTTTAATTTGAAAAGATTAGCTTCTTGTCAATTAGAATGATTTACACTAAAAGATTATAAGCTAAGTCACTCTTTTTTGAAAAAGTAAGGTTTATAAAAGATTGTCTTGCATTTTATATTTTATATTTTATATTAGGAAAAAACCAATCATGATCTCATCTTGATAAGAAGTTAAGAACCCTTATGATTTAAATAGAAAAATCTTTACAGTTGAGGAAAACATCTTAGTTGCTTTATATTTTGGTTTTTTACTTAACAACCTCCCTAAATGTTGTTAAATTCAAATCCAGTGGTATAATATTTCTATGATGTTTAATCAGAATAAATTTAAGTTGAAAACATGTTTGAGTGTGGTCCTACTTAAGTGCAACCACTATAATAATGAAAAACCAAAAAGGCTCCAGATAGATCATGAAACGAAGAAACACTAAGTCTAAATCGTAGGTCTATAAAACACTATGAAGGGAAATTAAGATGTGTGAACAGAATATAACACTATTGATGGGCGACATGGGCGATTCCTGGAGAACAACTTGAAACCCTAGTTCGTTCTTCCTTCCTCCGTGAGTAGGGTTTTGTTAGGGTTTTGGTTTTTTTGTTTCTAATCGGATTCCTTTGTGAGTAGGGTTTTGTTATGGTTTCGGTTTGTTTTGTTTCTCGTTTGCTTAATTAGTCAGATTGAGTATTGGTTCCGATTGAACGACTGAGTCTTAATTACATCTTCGGAGATTTTGTGATCCAATCTCAGCCTGATTCGCATTAGGGTTTCAGCAGGGGTGCTATTTATCTTTTCTGTTGGCTGGTTAGGGTCTCGGCAGGTTCAGGTTCATTCATTCGCTGATTGATTGAAGCTCAGTCACAACATAATCAGATTCAATTGTCGCAGTCAGTCCCGAGTTCTTTCGGCTCTAGGGTTTCGGCTGGTGGTGTCCTAAATTTTATTGTGATTGTTGTTATGGATGATTTAGCAGATAACTCCAAGGTGTTTGCTACTAGAATTAAGAACATTGATGGAAAACCGTTTGAGCCAAGAAAAACTTCACAGATGCCTACGGTTTCAGAAGTGGGTAATAAGAAGGTAAGATTCATGTTACCGCTGAATGATACAGATTATGTGCTTGGCTGTTCTGATTCCCCAGATGAGGATTATGCAGTGGTTTTTGATAAGCGGAAGGTATCATTTGTGCTACCGCTAAATAATGCCAGTCCTGCTCGTGTTCGAAAGTAGGAACAAGGTGATAATGCTCAGGTACAACAGCAATTGTATGCTGATGTGGTCCTACACAAACAGGTAGAGCAGGGAGGTACTAAGCGGGCTGGTAATCCAAATCAGAATCAAAATGATGATGAAAACGCTAGGAAGGCCAATGATGCGGCTAATCAAGTTCCGAAAGTCAATTTTCGAACGTTAAACTCAGATGCCTCATTGGATGGTGTGGATGGTGTGCTACCGATTGATTCTGTTCGCCTGGTTAACAACAGATTAGCTAACACTCTTTATGGTTATTTCTTGGGGGATAGAATTGCATATCCAGTAGTTGAATATTTTGTGAGAACACATTGGAAGAAACATGGACTTCAGAAAACGATGATGAATTCAAATGGGTTCTTTTTCTTCAAGTTTGAAGACAGAAAGGGAATGGATGCTGTTCTTGAAGGGGGACCTTGGATGATCCGTAACAAACCTATGTTTCTCAACATTTGGTCCCCTACAAACAACCTTAAAAAAGAAGAGTTTAAAAAGGTCGCAGTTTGGGTGAAATTGCATGATGTCCCTCTAGTGGCGTATTCTGATGATGGTTTAAGCATACTGGCTTCAAAAATTGGGTCTCCGGTGCGGCTGGATTCGTATACTATTGATATGTGTAATGAGGCTTGGGGACGGAGCAGCTATGCTAGGGCTCTAATTGAAATATCGGCGGATCAGGATTTAAAAGGGACTCTAACCATGGCTATTCCTGAATTGGATGGAAACAAATATGTTACGGAGACTATTCGGGTGGAGTATGAATGGGAACCCCCGAGATGTGCTCACTGCTGTGTGTTTGGGCACGACTCTGAGGGATGCCCTAAACGTATTGGATCAACATCCAAACCTTCTACTAACAGGCTGAAAGTACGTGAGGATGGTTTCACTGAAGTTCAGGTTAAGAAGAGTGCAAAAAAGAATGGCTTTCAAGTTAATAACCAGAAGCCAAAATTTGAGTATAGACCGATGGATAGGAAGAAAAAGGCTGTTGCAACTAAGCAGGTTACTACTTCCCCTAAAATTCAAACTCATAATCCGTTTTCGGCTCTTGATTCTGTTGGGGAACATGGTGGTTCACTTCAAGGGAGAAATAAAGGTGGTAGACAGATTAATGAGGATTCAGATGAGGATGAGGTTGAAGTTGTCTATGATGAAACCAATGAGTCTATGACTTCGGGTACGTATCCTTCGTCTTCAAGAGTAGGGGCAAGCACCTCTTCCACAAAGTTCTCCAATGGATAGATTGTCTTTGGTTCGTCTAGAGGGGCTGCCGTTTCGTGGCAACTTCATTTTTGATGATGGAGGATAAAGATTTTGGTTATTTTTGTTTTGTCTACTAGATATCTTTTATGATGTATAGTAGGCTAGGTTGATGAGTTGTCATAGGTACCTTTATGTTTTGTTGGCTTACATATATGGGGCATGTCCTGTATATGAACTAGTGTGGAACTCATCCACACTACTTGTACTTATTTGCGGTTGTTTATAATAGATTCACCGGGGTAACCCTTTATCCAAAAAAATCATAGGTCTATCATCTATGGGTGTTGGTCTCGACAAGATGATTAATCCTTAATCTCTTTTTATTAACGACTGAGCTTGTTATGAGAATGGGTCTGCAAAACAAGAACGTCATGAGTCATCATCAAAACATAGTATTGGGTTTTTTTTAGAGTTAAAAATGAAAATAACTTTCAAACCAAATACTAAAGTTTCAAAGTAACAACTAATACAATACACACACTTCTAAGCAGGGGCGGATCTAGGCCACTTTTGTGGGTTCTCAGGAACCCATTCGGTTTAGAAAAAAATATGAAAAATTACTGAGAACCTCGTGTGATTTGGAAAAAAAAAATAGTGAGAACTAGTAAAAATCTACCAAAAGGAACCCAGTGAAAAAAATCGTTAGATCCGCCACGGCTTCTAAGAGGAGATTTCCAACACCACACGTTTCATGTTATGAATGATAATCTTGATCATCTTGAATTTACCTGAATTGACTATTGCCGACCTCAAATTGTTTATAAAACCTTAAATAATCCGAATTATCAGCTAAGAACATATAAATTATTTATATTACTATTTTTTTGTTTGTCAACAAATTCGTTTTGCTTTAACAAAGCGGATATAATTTTAAAATAAGAAGTAAAAAAACATATAAATAGGTAAAGAAAATTTCAAACATAATAAATACAGAACATCAATGCGAATAAAAAATATCAAACATAATAAATAAGAAACATTTATGAGAATAAGATTGAGAATAAGATATCAAACATAATAAAATATAGAACATGTATAAAAATAAACTATCAAACATAGAACATAAATGAGAATAAAAAGATATCAAACATATGAATGAGATGTTTTTATAAATCTACTAGATTATTACCCCGTGTATTACACGGGTTGAAAAAAATGTTATTTTACATACTAAATAATAAAACAATATATCTTTAAAAACCTCATTTATTACACGGGTTGAATAAAAGTAATTTTATATATTAAATAATAAAAAAATATTATATTTTTAAGAACCTCGTGTATTGTAATTTATATACCAAATAATAAAAAATTTAAATCTTTAAAAACTATATGTATTACACGAGTTGAATAAATGTAATTTTAGATTAATAGTATATTAAATAAATATAATTTTGGATTAATGGTGTATTAAATAAATATAATTTTGTATAAAGTCTTATATATAAATTTTAAGTAATCAGTATATTTGATAAATAATAAAAATACTAATATTAGTAAAAAATCTAATTTATATACTAAATAATAGTAAAAATAGGTGTCAAATATTGGTTTCTTTAATTATATAGTATAGATAATGATATTGATGTTCACATCATCTATTGTTTCAATCGATAACATAATTTGTTTTCATATCATGGTTCCATAATCAACGCTACAAATGTGACAAACAACACTACAAAAAGGGAGGTGGATATGAAATACCGAGTATAAAGTTAACCGAATATATAGACTATAAAGAAATTGAACTAAAGTAGAGTATATGGTTTAAATATGGAGTAAAGTGAAATAACAAAGTAAAATGTGCATGGTCTAAATATGGAAGAGTGAAATAAGTCGTTTTATACTTAAGATTTATGAATGTATAAAACTCACTGAAATTAAACTAATTAATGTTTATCCATAAGATATTAAACTAATAATATTTAGAAGGAGGGTTATCTATAATATAATATATTAAACTAAATAATATTTAGTAGAATGATTATCTATAATTAATTAGAAAAGATTAAACTAAAATAATAATTATCTGTAAGAGATGGCCTAATATAATAAGATGGCCTAATATAATGACAAGTGTCCCTAAAGTGGTTTTTTTTATTATATAGTATAGATTATATTATATAAAAAATAAAAAATAATAAATATGAAACATTGCCATGCCTTTATACTCTTGTGGTATCTTGGGAGTAAGAGCCAATAGGTTCTGGGTTCGATTCTCACAAGGGGTTTTTTCTGATATTTATTGGGTTTCTTCTCGAATTGGTGTATAGATATTATGCCTAGTGGAGATGGATATGATCGAGTGGTTCCGCTGTTGGCACAATGATACTCCAGTGGTCCGTCGGTGATCCAAATTTGCCGTTCAAAATAAATAAATAAATATGAAACATTTATGAGAATAAGTGACAGTTTCTACTAATCTAATTGGCGTCGTCATTTGCCTTATATTTATATACTCAAACTATCTTAATCTTTCGTCCCTTATCTTATTATATATACTAGCTACCCCTAACCGTTTCCTAAAAATTTCTTATCCGGTCTAGCAGGGTCGGCCCTGAGCATAAGCCGATAGGCGACGACTTATGGTCAAAAACCTAAGGGGGCCCACAATTTTTTTATATTATATATATTAGAGTAAATTGCTAAAATAGTCCCTAACGTTTGTTCACATTTGCTAGATCCATCCAAAAAAAGATTTTTTCTCATATGAACCACTGAGGTTTCAAAAAAGTTGCTAAATCCATCCAAACTTCAAGGACGATTTTAGCAATTTAATAAAACAAACTTTTTTTGGATGGATTTAGCAAATGTGAACAAATGTGAGGGACGATTTTAGCAATTTACTCTATTTTTTTTATTTTCATCTTTTTATTATATCTCTTAATTAACATAAAATCTATTTATTTTCATCTTTTTATTAAATTTCTTATTTAACATAAAATCTACTAGTTTTTTTTTTTTTTTGAACGACGAATTTCTACAACAGACGATAGATTTGCACCTGCTTTTGCAGGCCCTCCACCCCAATCTGGCCAAGACTATGTTGTCTTAACCGGGCTCATGCTTGGCATCAGAGTTTGGCTTGGCGCTCCCCGACAAAATTTCCAGCCTACTGCCATATGCGAGTAGTTGCACCCTCCACAAGATCCGAAAACTCTCTGGAGTAAATGCACTGTAATAGAAAACTCGGGTGTATTCCGCGGGTTTCGAACCTTTGGCCAGGCCTTCAAAAGCAGGTTGGAAATTTTGGCTCCAGAGAGTTTTCGGCTCTTGTGGAGGGTGCAACTACTCGCATATGGCAGTAGGCTGGAAATTTTGTCGGGGAGCGCCAAGCCAAACTCTGATGCCAAGCATGAGCCCGGTTAAGACAACATAGTCTTGGCCAGATTGGGGTGGAGGGCCTGCAAAAGCAGGTGCGAATCTATCGCCTGTTGTAGAAATTCGTCGTTCAAAGAAAAAAAACTAGTAGATTTTATGTTAAATAAGAAATTTAATAAAAAGATGAAAATAAATAGATTTTATGTTAATTAAGAGATATAATAAAAAGATGAAAATAAAAAAATAGAGTAAATTGCTAAAATCGTCCCTGACGTTTGTTCACATTTGCTAAATCCATCCAAAAAAAGTTTGTTTTATTAAATTGCTAAAATCGTCCCTAAAGTTTGGATGGATTTAGCAACTTTTTTGAAACCTCAGTGGTTCATATGAGAAAAAATCTTTTTTTGGATGGATCTAGCAAATGTGAACAAACGTTAGGGACTATTTTAGCAATTTACTCTATATATTAAAAAAATCCTCTATATTACATTTATCTGGGCTAATCTGTTGTAATACTTGGAGTTACAAACATTTTAAAAAGACACAAAATATAAACCGAAACTAAATAACTAATGATAATACAACTCACTCAATTTTAAAAGACCCAATTTCAAACAATCAAACCCAAATTAAATATTATTTCCCAATCGATTTAGTAGGTAGGGCCCTTTTTATATCTCGCTGAGGGCCCAATTTTTTTTAACATTCTCATAGACACAGGCCTGCGGTCTAGCCATGTGTGACAACACATCTAACATCCGCATCTTTACTACAACCATCTTGTGTGCATATGTTTTTTTGATGACCCATTAGTCCGTTCCATGCATTCACAATAGAACAAAATCTAATATTTTTCGTCGAATCTCTCTAGAATTTCTGCTTATTGGTATTAAAAACTGTTAAAAGTGGGAATGTTTACTATTGTCTAAAATGTTAATGACCATTTGTTTTTCCATTCTATATGTTTTTTATATTGTTAGTTATGAAAAAATTGGGTCCATGAGTTTTTCCGTACTCTTGCTGCATGTTAGTACTAGAGGTGAAAAAAGCGGTTTGCGAACTGAAACTGATTCCAAGCATGACGAGTAACCGGTTTCACTAGTGCCTAGGGTTACGAGGCTCGAGCTCGATTAACTTATGGAAGCTCAAGCTCGGCTCGATTTGAACTTTGTTTTCAAAGCTCGAGCTCGGGTCGTTGGTATTTTCTCAGACTTGAGCTCGGCTCGTTTATTATCTATTAACTAATATATTATATAAAGAAATATAAATAACAGACTTTTCAGGCTCGTGAGCTCGATAATTGAAGCTCGGGCTCGAGCTCGTTTACTAAATAAGCTTATTTTTAGATTTAGGGTTGGCTCGTAAACAAGTTTAAATAAGATCGGCTCGGCTCTTTTACACTAAAGCTCGATAAGGCTCGACGAGCCTGACGAGCTTCACATGCTAGACTCGAGCTCGGGCTCGATAAACAAACGAGCTTTTATTTTAGGCTCAAGCTCGACTCAAGGCATGTTTGGCTAAGCTTTTTGAAACAACTTATTGACTTATTGGCTTTTTGAAAAGTCATAAGCTCTAAAATGATGTTTGGCAATGAGGGTGTATGTGAGTGGGAAAAGTGACTTTTCCAAAAAGTTACTCCATAGTGACTTTTCAAAAAGCCAATAAATCAATAAGCACTTTTTAAAAAGCTTAGCCAAACATGCCCTCAGACTCGATAATGCTTAGCTTATTTCGAGCATTTTCTCGAGTCGCTCGCGAGCCGCTCGGTTCGTTTGCACATCTACATGTGACAATGACACTTTGAAGTTTGAACTAGGCCCTTTAAGCATTGGGTCAAGCTTATGATAACCTCTTGATCGCCAGGCCCAAACTTTTGCTCTTTATAATTTACAGTAGTATAAGAGTTATCTTTTACATAACCGTGACCGTGAATAAAATCTAAATACCCATCCATAACCTACATAGCCGGAGTCGGAGAGGAGATCAAGAGAGAGAAAATACAGGTAAACTCCGATTCTAGAGAGAGAAACAAACACAAACACCACCAGCAGTAGCATATTCATACAAGAAGAAGACTCCACAAGTCAATGGAAGACGACCAGAAGAATCAAAACAACACGAATCTGGAAACCACAAGAGCAGATAGGTCCGTATGGCTCATGAAGTGCCCGGTGATAGTAGCCAAATCATGGAACAATATCCCCCCTGATTCTCAACAAAACCTTGCCAAAGTTGTTGTTTCGCTCGATCCTCTTCGCCCCGAAGATCCCTCTTCTCTTCAGGTAACTTTATAACTACATATGTCTTCTGTAACTTGTTCTACTTATGATCCCGAAGACCTAATTATTATATTCGGGGATTTAGGGTTTTTTTGGACTTGTGAAACCCTAATTTTATGGATACTGTAATTAATTGTGAAATCTTTTGTATGCATAATTTGATATGTTTGACCGAATGCTGTGCTGTTAATTGAGACCTAATTTTGATTGCTTGATTAGGGTTGGGATAAATGCAGTTGGAGGTGCACAAATTGGGTACAAACCCTAAACTGGTTTGGGTTGGTCAATGAAAAAGTCAAAACTGGTTTCGGGGACAAACTGGTTTGGGTTGTGTCGGTTTGTTGACCAGTTATGATTAGTTCTAAGCAGTTTTGATCGTTTTTTACTGTCTCGGTTTGGGTTCAGACTCGTTTTAAACAGGTCCAAACCGGTTTCTCTTACCATCAGTTTCAAAACGGTTTCGGGTCGGGTTGATTTTTCGTGTTTCGGTTCCCACACCGGTTTAGGGATTGCACCTCTAAATGCAGTTGACTAGTTGAGACCTAATTTGGTTTGCTAAAACTTGAGTGATGTGATGCGTTATTCGTGAATGATTTAAAATTATACATGATTTTGCTAGGTTATGGTTTGGTGCTAAAATCAGGTGTACCAGGATCATTTAAGTAAACGAATTATTGTATGATCATGCTAGACTAGAGTAGTCAATGGCATAGTTATTGATAGCAGCCATAATGACCGGTATCGCGAATAGCGTGGCGAGGCGAGACATGGTCGCTATATGGCGTATAGCGCTGAATAGCGTGAAAATAGCGGATTCCGACGACGACTTCCGGCCGGAAACCTGCAATTTCTGCCGGAAACTATGAAGAAGAAGAGAAGAGCGGCTGCGTTTTTGTTTTTGTTGCTCCGGCCGGGAACTTGCTGGAAACTATGAAGAAGAAGAGAAGAGCGGCTGCTCCGTTTTTGTTTTTGTTGCGTTTGAGCCTTTTTAGGGTTTAATAAGTTTATGGATTTTAACATTTAACCCCTCTATCTTTCATTAGGTTACATTTAGTAATTAAAACTTGTAAAAATTTACATAAAAAGTGTAAAATTAGTTTGTGTATTTTAACATTTAACCCCCCTATTTTCACTAGCTTACATTTGGTCCTTCAACTTATAAATTTATACATAAAAGATATAAAACTAACGTTATATATAAAAAAAAAGTTATGTGGATAGCTATTTTCTATTTCTTAAATTTTTAACTACCTTATCGCTAAACACGAAAACGAAATAGCGGGCGCTATTTCATCGCTATCGCTACGTAGCATATAGGTACGTTGTCGCTATTCGCTATCGATAACTATGGTCAATGGAGGTTAGGAAGATCGGTGGCTTTTTGTAAAAAAAAAGGTTATATGTTACATTTGTGGATTGTTGGAAATGACTGTTTATCTGTTGTTCTGGGAATCAGTTCTCTATGGAGATGGCTGGCAGCGAGACTGTGAATATGCCCAAAAGTTATGCGCTAAATATGTTCAAAGATTTTGTACCTATGGGTATTTTCTCTGAATCAAGCCAAGGTGAGGATCAAAATCAGTCAATTCTTTTTCTGTTTCGAAAGGCTTTAATCAAATGTTGCGGGAATATATGTGCATGTATTTATATCTCTTTCTGTGTAATAGGAAGGGTTGCTACCGAAGGGAAAGTTGAACACAAATTCGATATGCAACCCAATAATAAGAACATGGAGGAGTATCGTAGAATGTGCCGTGAAAGAACAAATAAATCAATGATCAAGAATAGACAAATACAGGTAGATCATTTTCTCATTATTTTAGGCAGTTTATGATAACTTTACGGTACATGTTCTCTTCCTTGTTTGGTTTTATAGGTGATTGATAATGACCGAGGGCTGCACATGAGGCCAATGCCCGGAATGGTTGGTTTAATTGCTTCCAATTCTAAGGTATTCACATCCCTAAACAAATTGTAGTCATAGAGGTGTAAACGAGCCGGGCCGAGCCCGAGCTCGACTGGGCTCGAGCTCGGCTCGTCATGTTTTTATGAAGCTCGCGCTCGAGCTCGGCTCGGTTCGAGCCTACTTATTTGAGCTCGAGCTTGGCTTGCCAGTAAAACCTAAAGCTCGAGCTCGAGCTCGGCTCAGCTCAAGCTATTTTGAGAACAACCTCAAACGAGCTAAAAGCTCGGCTCGATCTCACTTCAATATCGCTTAAACGAGCCAAAGCGCGGCTCGAGTTTGACTCGCCAATGTTATCATCCTTATTATTATATTATATATAAAAAAATAAAATGTTGTTTGGGAGCCTAAACGAGCTTTGTATTTCAGGCTCGAGCTCGGGCTTGATAAATCAACGAGCTCTATTTCAGGCTTGAGCTCGGGCTCCGGCTCGTTAAAGCTCGGCTCGTTCGAGCTTTTAACCGAGCCGATAATAGCTCTCGAGCCTTTGGGCTTGTTTACACCCCTAGTTGTAGATACGAAGAATTATCCTATTATTTTTTTTTTCTAAATTGTGTTTATATATACAGGAAAAGAAAAAAGCTGCACCAGTTAAGGGACCAGAGGTCAAAAGAACTCGAAGGGATCGTGGAGAATTGGAGGATATCATGTTTAAGCTTTTTGAGAGACAACCTAACTGGGCTTTAAAGCAGTTGGTTATAGAAACCGATCAACCAGCAGTAAGTGCTCGTATTATTTGTGTTTTCTCGACTTAACCTTGTGGTTATTTATTATAATGAGTTGTTTTGATTTTCGTTACAGCAATTCTTGAAAGAGATTTTGAATGAGCTTTGTGTGTACAATAAACGGGGAACCAATCAAGGAACATATGAGCTCAAGCCAGAGTACAAGAAGTCGGTGGAGGAGACTGGTGCTGAATAAATACAACGTATTGTTCTGTTTGTGCAAGCGACAATTGTAGAATGATATGAATGGTTATGTTCCAATACTTCTCTTTCTTACATGTAGCATCACTGCGTCGGTAAACTTGTTTTACTTGCATACTTCAATGGACATGCTTAAGATGGGACCTTAGTATGACATAAGGTGTAGTGCTAAATTTTGAAAACGAAGTTCTTAAATCTCATGCTTCGTATTTCTGTTACCGTCTTAAGGTCCCAAACTCTTTTAGCTACATGTAATGTATAGATTGATGTTTGTAGACGATACGATCGTATGAGGTTTTTAGCCACCAATGTGTTTACATGATATCAATATTGTTTGTATAAAACAAGTGATGCGTCCTAAAGGTTGTTTCTTAATATAACCTTTAGTGTGCTTTCCTGGTTTCTAATCAATTGCTATAAAACAAGTGATGCGTCCTAAAGGTTGTTTCTTAATATAACAATCCTTTTCTGACATATAAGAATTTTTAATAAGAACATAAAGGTTGTTTTAATATCGGTTCGATTATTAATAGACCTGGCAAACGGGTTGGGTCGGGTCGGGTCGGGTCATGGGTCAAAACGGGTTAAATTGATGGGTGGTTAAATTGCATTAATTGTGTATCATGCACCATACATATCTTGCAAATCCACAATTAGCAAAAATGTGCTCCATGGATTCAAGATGTCTACCACATAATACACAGAAATTTGAAACCTAGATCATATCTCGCTTGTGTAATGCATCTTTTGTGGAATCCGATTCTCTTTCGCTCTCGATATGAAGCTCGTGACTTTCAAAGGAACCCAACTTAACCATAATCGTTCTTTACTCGCCTGTCTTGTTTCACTTCGTGTCGTTGTTTGGGGACATGTTGTGGGTGTTTGGGTTAGCTTATTTTGGAGCAACTTATAACTTATTGACTTATAAAAGTTAATAAGTTGTTTTTATAGTGTTTAGTTTAACTTATTTAAGTTGTTTTTGTGTGTGAAAAATTGTTTTTGAGAAGTTAGAAATTCTAACTTATAACTTATGACTTATCTATAACATGTATAGACCACATCGACGCTACTAACTTGAAAATGATAAGATGTTCCCTTTTTATAATCTATTTTTACTTAAACCTTAAAAATTTATAGTCATTCGTTGTTTAAAAGATGTTCCCTTTTTTATAATCTATTTTTACTTTAATCTATTTTTACTTTAACCTTAAAAAATTTATAGTCATTCGCCGTTTAATAAAATGTAGTATATAAATTTTCTAAAACCAGCGTTGTTTGCACACAGATTTTACCGCTAGTATAAATTAATAAGTTGTTTCTGAGAAGGAATCCCAAACACCCCCGTTGTGGGACCTGGATATACACAAATAGAACGCTTTCATTTCTTTCCAACCGTAATTTTTCGAATCAGTTTCACAAACACCGCCCATTCCCAAATCGGCAAATCCCATCATCAGTTCAGCCTCCAACTCGCCGCCGATTCACCACCGTCCTCCAACTCGCCGCCGATTCACCACAATCCTCTCACTCACCGCCGATTCACCACTCACCAGGATCCTTCAACCTTGCCGTTCGATTTGGTATGTCTAATCTTATTTCATATATAGTATAAGCTCATAACAATCTGTGGAGGAGAGGAGATGATAGGAGAGGAGAGGAGAGGAGAGGAGAAAGATGATGTCGGTTGTGGAGGAGAAAGATAATGTCTCTGTGTATTGAGGGGAAGAGGTTGTTTGTTTTGTTAGGGGAGGGGTATGAGTGTCCATTGTTTCATTCACAACATAGCAAGACAAATCACGTTTGTTATTTTGTCTTTTGCACAATTGTCTTCTAAACGTTTTACATTTTAGGGGCACTACCGTAATTACAGCCCTCCTTCACCTAGAAACCGACATGTTGAGGGCATTTACGTAATATCACCATATGTATATCCCGGAGTTTGGTTAACTGGTTTACACTTGCAGTACTCAAATTCAGATAACCAAACATTGAACCTGAGTTTTCTCAAACCCAGCATAAGGGTTTCTAAACCGTTAAAAATACACAAAATATCTCCGTCTTCTTCCCGTCGACGCCGTCGATCTGACGTTTCTTTCCCCGTTTCCCGTTCCGGTCAGCTGCCCGTCATCACATTCTCACTCCGGTCAGTGAGTGAATCAGTCGCTATCTTCACACTCAAATCTCACTCACTCCAGAGGTACATCTCACTTAAATTCACAGATATGTTTTGATTTTATTGGTTAAATTAGTAGAATGTTGTTTAAATCATGTTTCAATAGTGATAATTTAGTCGGTAGAAGTAGATCATGGAATATTATTGCTATGATTTGTTGCTTGTATAGTTGTATTATCTCAATTGCTGAAAGTTTTTCTAGGGTTTGTTAATAATATATTGTATTTTCATGTCATTTTGTGTCACTAAGTAGTTATTTATCTGGTACTTAGGGTTAGGATGAAGATCTGTTATGATGATGTGACAGGAATTTTATAAATCTAGTGATTTGGATTGATAATTAATAACTGTAATAGTAATTACAGGATCAGATGTCCGGTGACGACGTAGAAAATCCCGAAAAAGAGTCATTACCTCCCAGTACTCATATTGAACCCGAGTCGAAATGGTATAGTGGTTTGGTCCAGCAAGTTTCGGTATACGGTATAGCTGCTGGATACTGCTTATCGGCGTCACTACTCTCCATCATCAACAAATGGGCTGTTATGAAGTTCCCTTACCCCGGAGCCTTGACCGCTTTACAGTATTTCACGAGTGCAGCGGGTGTCCTCTTATTCGGCCGCTTTAAGCTTCTAGAACACGACCGTTTAGACCTACTGACAATGTGGCGGTTCCTTCCAGCGGCGGTTATATTTTATCTATCCCTCTTTACAAACAGTGAGCTTCTTCTCCATGCAAACGTCGACACGTTTATCGTGTTTCGGTCCGTTGTCCCGATCTTCGTTGCCATTGGAGAAACCGTTTTCCTCCACCAACCGTGGCCGTCGCTAAAGACGTGGCTTTCACTCGCGACTATATTTGGCGGTAGCGTGCTTTATGTCATTACTGATTACCAGTTCACATTCATGGCGTATAGTTGGGCTTTGGCGTACTTGATAAGCATGTCGATAGATTTTGTTTACATTAAGCATGTGGTAATGACGATCGGGCTCAACACGTGGGGTCTCGTGTTATACAACAATCTTGAAGCGTTACTACTTTTTCCACTAGAGTTGTTGATAATGGGAGAGCTAAAGAAGATAAAACACGAATTTACAGATGAGTCGGATTGGTATTCTTTTGAGGTGATTTTACCTGTCGGGTTATCATGCTTGTTTGGTCTGGCTATTTCATTCTTTGGATTTTCTTGTCGTAGGGCCATATCGGCTACTGGTTTCACCGTGCTCGGTATTGTAAACAAGCTGTTAACTGTGGTGATCAATTTGATGGTTTGGGATAAACACTCGACGTTTATCGGAACGATCGGTTTGTTAATTTGTATGCTCGGTGGGGTCATGTACCAGCAGTCTACTAGCAACAAGCCGAAACCTGAAATTGTCAAGGAAGTAGAAAATGCAGAAGAGGAGCAACAAAAACTGCTTGAAATGGAAAATGTTACCGTCAACGGGTCAGAGGAAGCAAAATGAGGACAGTATGTTGTATTTTTTTTAATTGTAAGATGTATTTGTTTACAAGTCAGTGACTCGGTTGTGAGCAATCTTATACAAAGTAGAAGATCCATTTATTCTCATGAATACGAGCCAAGTTGTTTTGAAATCTATCGTATATATTTGCTTATTTCCATTAAGATTGAGGTTCATTGTTTAATTCAGATAAATGCATTGCGAGTTCTTGTAAAATGGACTTCGGTTCTGGACATACTCTCATGCATTGTATATATCTCTCTATTGTCTAATTTTGTGATTGGGGGGGGGGGGGGGGATAGTGCACGGTCTTCCCAACCGCCGGAGTGATTAATTTTGTGATTTGGACTAGCTGGATAGATGCAAACAGACCAAAAAAAGGGTCCAAGATCCTGTATTTTGTGATTATTGAAGTGGTTTTAAGCGTTGATATGCCGTTGGGGATCAAATTGGGCGTACAGTACAGGTGATTGTTGAACTCTAATTGGATTTTGGTTTTTGTTTGTATTGATTGTCTGGGTTTGTCCTTGATTGGTTTTGCCAATTTTATTGCTGGTTGTAGTTTAATTTGTTAAAATATGTAATTTAGGATTTTAGGGTTCCGGTTTTTGTTCTGTTGCTTGTGAATGGGGATATCATGTGTTTCTTGTGGCTCAAGTTGTTAAATTTTTTCTAGTTAAGATTGATTTTGTGTGTTTCTTGCATCAATCTGTGTTAAAACTTTGAATACTTGACTTTAAATGTGTTGGGTGTGTGCAGTTTATGGGGTGTCTCAGTTCTAAACTTGGGTACCAAGAAACATAGGGATAAGTACTTTGAAGGTATTGACACATTGAACTTTGAGGTATCTTGGACCTCTTGGCTGTTTTGACTTTGACAGAGCTTCAACATTGTGTGGCTTTAATAATCTTTTATATATATAGGATGGGGTTCTAGAGTGAACAATGATTCATTTGTGAACAAATCTTGTCCATCGATTTAGAAGATGATGAGATTTAGTACGAATGGCATTTTTGTAATTATTATATCATACTTCTTTAGTAATCAAATTCGTGTAAGGGTATTATTGTAATTTTGTATTAAAAGCAACATTGGAACCGGGGAAACTGGATAGTCATATTGAATCTTTGCAGCCACATTAGGTGAGCTTGTAGGTGGACGGGTCAGGTTTGCTTATACATCAGTTGTACTGCTGCCACTATTGCTATTAGATACTCGTTACTTAGCCAACAACTCGGGCCTCGCAAAAAAACCAGAAATTATCAATCTCAACAACATAAGTTAATGCTAACGTGTCATGGACTGAATCCATTGTAAGGTATACTTGTCCCACATCGGTTGTATGGACAATCAAAAATGGGTTTATACCCAAATGGCATGCTCTTCCACCGGTAAGAAAAACGGGTCCACTTATTTAAGAAATTGTTATTTTATTGATTTTTTAAATTATAAAAAACGGGTTATTTTATCATAAAATAGTTCAAAATCTACAAAACAAATAATAAAACTCGATTTTATTTTTTACTCTACAGGATCATTTTTCGAGTAATTTTGATAATTATTAATAGTTACGAAAATGTCAACGCGTTTTTTCAGTAAAATCTTCAGTTCGTACGTTTTATACGTTAAAATTTTTGTAATTGATCTTTTGTCATTAAAGATAACAAATGACAAAAGAAAAATAAAAAAACAAAAGGGTTTGAATAGTATTGATATGTGCTCATTACTCCATGTTCATGCAAGCCACGATTTCCATTATAGTTTATGTTTTGTTTGTTTACTTTTGCAAGTGTCTAAGTAATAGGGTTAGTAGGGTTTAACCATTTAGTCCATGTTTTATTAATTCAGTTTGTAATTAAGCCTATAAAAAGGCATATGTGTTAGTGTTTGATTATAAATGAAAAGAAATGAATTAGTCACTTCAAAAAATCTCTAAATTCTCTCAAGTTCTTATCTATTTTCTTTGAATCATTTGATTACGATTTGATTCGTATCAAGTATTAATGTAAAAGTTGAAGAAAGGACGGTACAAAAGGGATACTTTTACTCTTTTAGCATCAACCAATCCAAATTTCTTATTAAAATATTAGGAAACACGCATTTTACGCTTTTTCCGTAATCACATACCACCCTTCAACGTGTTAAGGGGCATTTACGTAAATACAACCACTGATTAAATTTCGTGGCCCTATATATAGGCCGTTAGGTTCTGCAAAAATATCCATACTCAAATTAGATTTTCCAAAAGATAATTTTTAAGAAAAAAATATGGCTGAAGAAGGAGTTGTGATCGGCTGCCATAACGTTGACCAGTGGAATGAGCAGATCGGAAAGCACAAGGCTTCTCAGAAACTGGTATAAACCCTAATTTCCTTTTTTCTATTCTTCTCAGAAACTGGTATAAACCCTAATTTCCTTTTTTCTATTCATTTCTGTAGAAATTGTTATTGTTTTTTAATTTAATAATTTTTAATAGGGATTCACATGTTACGCAATTAAATGATTCTACCGATCGTTAATTGATTCTTTTCATTATTCTTGTTTGTATTGACTGAATTTAGGGATTAGGGTTTAGGGTTGACCTATTTTGATTGAGAGTTATGTTGAATTAGACTTTTATTTTTGAGTATTGTAAATACATATCTTGAGTAAATTACTTTTTTTAGTCTGTGTTTTAGTGGTTTTAATCCATTGAGTCCAAAATCAAAAAGCTTAACGCCCTGTGTCGTTTCTAACTGTTCTTTTTATAACGTTTTGAGTCCAACCTTTTTACAATTGTAACTACTAAAAACACAGAGACCCAAAACGTTATAAAATGAGCGGTTAGCTATGTAGCACGGGGATTCCATTTATGTGGCCGTACCCGTCTCGGGTACTTGTCGGGGACGGAAACACCATGGGTACTCGTCGGGGACGTTTCCTAAACGTTTCCAATGTCGGGGACGTATCTGGTAGAAGTATCCAGCTCGTTTCCATTTGCTTTTTAGGGTTTTTACCCTTTCAAATTCCTCAACCGGCCATTAAACAAATAGACCTATCATATTTGGTTTCTCTAATCTCTAAACTCTCAAGTCTCATCATCTCTAATTCTCTATTGATTGCCGGTCTCTCACTAGATGAACCGGAATTTGAAAATGATTTGATTATTGATAATTAATTACCTTTGGAAGATGTAGTATTTTTGGAATTTGTTTAATGTATTTTTATATTTTTTATTGCCGTACCCGTATATTGGAATTTTGAGTTTTGCCGTTCCTCGTTCCCGTATCGTCCCCGTACCCCGATCCTGTACCCGTTCCAGTGCTACTTAGGCGGTTAGGGACTCGGGGCGTTAAACTTTTTGGTTTTGGACTTAGGTGGTTAAAACCACTGAAACACAAGGACTCAAAAAGTAATTTACTCATATATCTTTTAATGAACTGGTATATGAAACTTGTAGGAGATGCAAAAATCGGGTTGAAACCCTAAACCGGTTATGGTTGGCCAACAAAAAGTGAAAACTGATTTGGGTTTAGCCGGTTTTAAATGAGAGATCTATAAACTGGTAAGAAACCTACGGGTTGCGCCAGTTGCAAACCAGTGTCTGTGTATACTTGTTTTAAACTGGTTTCGGTTCTCAAACTGGTTTAGTTGTGCCCCTCGCTGGTTGAGTTCGGTTTTTGTCGATTATTCCATGCTCTAGAATATTGTTTGTATGCATGACCTATTTGCTGGTTTTGATTTCATAGAAAATTGTATGCCTTGTATGTCTCTGGTGGATGGCAACCCATGCTAAGATACAAGTTTTTTAAAAAATCGGGTCTCGTATCCATTCGTGAAGCTTCAAGATTTTAAAATTATAAAGGCATGGTCTATGCGCATATGTAGTCTCTTTTTAAACTGGATCAATTAGTTTTATTACTGATTTCGTAGAATGTAAATCCAATGCAAATTATCTCTTAAAAACCTTGTAAGATTAGAAGCACAAGGTGTAAGCAAGCATAGTCATGTTATTCATTGTTAATGAATTTCCTATAGAAAGACCGATCTTTGAACAGATACTATTTTTATGAACTTATCGACAGGCGGTTGTGGATTTCACGGCTTCATGGTGCGGCCCTTGCCGCGTGATTGCACCGATCTTGGCTGATTTCGCCAAAAAGATGCCCCATGTGACCTTCCTCAAGGTTGATGTCGATGAAGTCGAGGTAATAGATGAATACTCTTATTCATGTTTTTTTTTTCCTTTCTTTCAGTTTAATGTTTTAAATTCATGAATGGTCAATCTATTTCTGTTTGGTTACAGACTGTTGCTCAAGAGTATTCAGTGGAGGCAATGCCAACATTCTTGTTCTTTAAGAACGGAGAGGTGGTGGACAAGGTTGTGGGTGCGAGGAAAGATGATCTCCATGCCTGCATTGTTAAGCATTCGGGAGCGGCTGCTGCTACTGCATCTGCTTAGCTTCTGGATCTTTGATCATCAACTTGTTTTTATCTTCTTTGTTTCTTTGGGGTTAAAACCTTAGGTCTTGAATATTATTTATTGTCTTTGTAACCTTGGTTTATAAATCTGTGTTTGGTGTGAAGTTTCTGCATGTTATATTGTTGCCCTGTTGTGTTGGGTGGATATCATTCATGCTCATATAAAGGATATGTGATCATAACAAATTCACTTCTATATGCAACTTTATAACTATCTTAACCTCATTATCATTTTTATTCCTTTCAGAATAGCACGAGTATGAAAAGTAAGGGGGTGTTTGGCTTAGCTTTTGAAACAACTTATTGGCCTTTTCAAGCCAAGCCAATAAGTCAAAATAATGTTTGGACAAATGAAAATGACTTTTTGAAACAACTTTCTGTATAAGATCACTCGGTGTGGGGGGTCGTCTAGGCCCGGCGAGGCCCCCCAACACCATTTCCGCGGTGGCGGTGTCGTCTTTAGCGGCAGCTTGGAGACGTTGAGGACGAGGCTCATCTTTTCACACACACATATACATACAATATATTACATATATATATTTTAGGCACATCCGTCATTTTCTTAGGTCCATCTCCTTTGCCCCATCCTCACACCCATCCTACGTGCCAGAGCATCATTTGAGCACTACCCTCCACCCACACCGAGTAGCCTAAGGTGGAAAAGTCATTTTGAAAAGCTCCACACCGAGTAGGTGGAAAAGTCATTGTCATTTTAAAAAGCTAGGAGCTTTTCAAAATGACTTTTCCACCTTATACAAAAAGTTGTTTCAAAAAGTCTTTTTCACTTGTCCAAATATTATTTTGATTTATTGACTTAAAAAGCAATTAAATCAATAAATTGTTTCAAAAAATTAAGCCAAACACCCCCTAGATAGGCTTTTGGTTTGTAATTTATTATCAGATGTGAAAATTGATACACTGGTAAAAACCATCCGTCAAACTAGACTATCTGTTAGGATATTGGTTTATTTTGTTTTTCATTTTTTTCTCCCTAACCGAAAATCAAACCAACCCAAATTATATAATGTGTCTAGCAAAACCATAAAATAATGAGATTAATCAAACTCTTTTTTATTTTCAACTTTGGTCCACCATACATTTCATCTTTCCCAGGTTTTTCGTTTCGTTCAAAATTTTGTGAGTTAACTCACCGCAGCATTCGTGTGGGGTTCAACATTTTTTTGTATATTTTTTCACGTTTGATTGGCTCGTCGCAACATATCTATTTTTCTACGCGCGAGTCCTAGATTGACTTAGTTATTTTTTTCTATGTTTTTACATTTCAGTATAATTTCTCTGCAACGAGCGTGTGTGATTCAAATATTTTACGTCTTTTCGCGCTACGTTATTTTTTTCCGCTTTTATTTATTTTGTGTTTATGAACTTTTCCGGTGTTCGTGGTCGCTGAAGTGGTATAGCATTGGTACTACTTGACACAGTTTTACAACAAACGCTACAACGCAGGGGATTAATACTAGTTTGAAATGTAATAATATAATAAATTACAAATTGAAAAAAAAAATAATGGGACGGTGCAAGGAGAAGTGACGTTGGTTGCCGGCAGTATTTTATTTTAAATTTAATATAATAATGAAACGTAAAACACGTTTGGAGGCGTGTGTTCTTCATTGACCTCTGTACTCACTTCTTTTTCATCATCAATTATCACATTTTTTTAAATTCATGTAGAAGAAGAAGCAGCAGGTGTGTTCAATTTAGGTCTACCAACTGGTGGTTAAGCTTCACAATCTCCACTTTTCAAGCAATGTTCTTCATCTAGTATGCTTTCTTACTAAACAAACCCCCAATTTAACCAAACCCCATTTCAATTTCACGTATTTTTTCACAATTTCTCATTCAAATCATTCACAATCTTCAGTTTTATCCGCTTGTAAGAATCATGGGGCTGGTTGTTTATTTTATTTTTCTGTCTTTTTGATGCACACCAAGTGTTTGATGAAATGCCATTATGAAAATTTTCAGATTTTTTTTTTCACAAATTCTCATTCAAATCATTCACAATCTTCAGTTTTATCCGCTTGTAAGAATCATGGGGCTTGTTGTTTATTTTATTTTTCTATTTTTTTGATGCACACCAAGTGTTTGATGAAATGCCATTATGAAAATTTTCAGATTTTTTTTCACAAATTCTCATTCAAATCATTCACAATCTTCAGTTTTATCCGCTTGTAAGAATCATGGGGCTGGTTGTTTATTTTATTTTTCTATTTTTTTGATGCACACCAAGTGTTTGATGAAATGCCCATTATGAAATGCCATTATGAAAATATTCAGATTTTTTTTTTCACAAATTCTCATTCAAATCATTCACAATCTTCAGTTTTATCCGCTTGTAAGAATCACGGGGCTGGTTGTTTATTTTATTTTTCTATTTTTTTGATGCACACCAAGTGTTTGATGAAATGCCCGTTATGAAAATTTTCAGATTTTTTATATATATTTTTGCTGATAAAGTATTAAAGTTTACATAACAGATCATTAATCATGGCATGTGTTTTCAGTTACAACATTCAGTTAGGTTTGATTAATAACTTGTTTGTTTAGAATAGCTAAAACCTAAATCAAGAAACTGTGTTCTGTTTTTTTATATTTTCTTTTGGTGTGTTTCTCTCTTTATTACTTTGTCTATTGTTTGTTGAATTAGGTGTTATGTCAGCTTCTTTAAGGACCTTTAGCCGGCCTTTATATCTTATAGTTGCTGGCTTTTAAGAACTAAGATGGCTACTTATCATCCGACTTCAAGCGGTAAACATCAAAGAGACGTGTTTCCGAATTCCTATATTTCGAGTGATTCGTATCAAGAACAACCTTGTCCTCCGGGTGATATCATGTACCAAAACCAATCGTCGAGTGACACCTCGTTTCTGGAGCTTTTATCCGGTAGTTTGCAGCCAAGTATGCAACCAAATACTCGAATCCTTTCGCGAGTTGACGGTTGTAACAGTTTAGACGATGAACGGAATTTGAATTATCGAGAATTGTCGCTCAGTTTAGGAATGCAGTTACCGTCTTCTTCCATGGATTTGCCTGCTTTTCAATACAATTACTTGAATTCGAATCTTCCGAATTCAAGTGAAAACAGCCCTCACACCAATAAAGTAGAAAACAGTCAAAACACCGAGTATTTATCGTTCAATTCGGTTGGTGCTCTAAAAAACGAGGCTGTAAACAGTGATCGATACTTGATTTCAGATGCATATGACGGTTCGTACGGGGTTGTGGGTAGAATCATGGACCCTAAATATCTCAAACCGTCACAAGAATTACTCGAGGAAGTAGCTAATCTTCGTGAAGCGCTGAGTCAGTTCAAGAGAAATAAGCATAACAATCTACATAAGCTCGGTGTTGATGAAAAAGATTCCAAATTTACCCCTCGTGAATCTACTACTAGCTCTTCCGGTGAACTTTCGGCTTCTGAGAAACAAGATCTACAGAACAAAGTCACGAAATTGTTTTCGTTGTCAGATGTGGTAAATCATAAATGCCCGTTTTACCCTTGAATGTATTTATTGAATATTACTTATGAGTTATGATGTGGTTTGGCATACAGGTAGACAGAAAATACAGAGAATATTATCAACAACTGCGAATCGTTGAAGCGGCGTTAGATGTGGTTTCCGGAAGCGGAGCTGCACGTCCGTACACCGCACTTGCACATCAAACAATTTCCCACCATTTTCGGTGCTTAAGGGATGCAATTAACGGTCAAATTCAGTTGGCCCGTGAAAGTTTAGGAGAACAAGATGATTCATCAGATCGAGTTTTACCACGTTTAAAGAACGTTGAAAAACAACTCCGACAACAAAGAAATCTTCATCATCTTGTTGGGAACAGCCATTCATGGAGGCCGCAAAGAGGCTTGCCAGAAGGCTCGGTTTCCGTTCTTCGTGCTTGGCTTTTTGAACACTTTCTTAACCCGTATGTAGTTCTTTTAATTCCCATCTAACATCTTCTATAGTCTATCAAATTGTTATGTGTGTTTTTCGTTTGTTTCTATGTATCCTGCTGTTAAATTGTTAATGTTCTACAGTTACCCGAAAGATTCAGAGAAACGTATGCTAGCGAAACAAACGGGTCTCACCCGAAGCCAGGTGATTACAGCTTTCTCCGATCAACTTTATTCTTTGGGATAATCTTGATCTGCGTAATGACTTGATTTACATTTTGTACACTTGTTATTAGATCGCAAATTGGTTCATCAACGCACGGGTGCGACTTTGGAAACCGATGATCGAAGATATCTATAAAGAAGAATTTGGTGATGCGGAAGGAAATTGTATATCATTACAAGAACATGCATATAAATCTCTAAACGATAACTCATCGTCTTCAGAAGATAAAGAATTGCCAATAATTGGCGAACCCAGCAAGTCAAATCCCGACCTTTTCGACCAGATGGAGTTATCATCCGATTTTTTGGTATGACAAAAATGATGAAATTTAGTGTACACAACACACACATGATGATCATGGTTTGTATTTGTGAAGAAGCATTGTAAATAGGGATGTGGATATAGGTGGTGTTTTGTTTAGAACTTATAGTAAAGAATTAGAGTAAACTGCTATTTTGGTCCCTGAGGTTTGGTCACTTTTGCCACTTTAGTCCAAAACTCAAATCTTTTATATCTGGGTCCCTGTGGTTTCAGTTTTATTGCCATTTTGGTCCAAAAATGAAATCAGGTCATATTTGTCTTGTAAAATCCTGCAATTTTTTCTTTTTCATCAAGGGCAAATCAGGTCATATTTGTCTTGTAAAATCCTGCAATTTTTTCTTTTTCATCAGGGGCAAATCAGGTAATATTTGTCTTATAAAATCCGGTATTTATTTATAAAAAAGAAATGACCATTTTGCCCCTAAGAAAAATGACAAAATAGCAGGATTTTATAAGACAAATATGATCCGCTTTCATTTTTGGACCAAAATGACAATAAAACTGAAACCACAGGGATCCAGATGTAAAAGGTTTGAGTTTTGGACTAAAGTGGCAAAAGTGACCAAACCACAAGGACCAAAATGGCAATTTACTCAAAGAATTATTATTATTATCAAAGATCACCCTCTTCAGTAAAGATATTATGAATTTATTGGGTAAATAAACTTGTTATATGCTGAGAATAAATGTCACATTAATGTACTTTTATCTTGTAATACAACTAGAATTTCTTGACTTGTTTCTTTTGCAGAATTATAGAAGGCTAGGGTCCATCTATTGAATTTGTGTCCTTTTTTGTAATTTAAATGGGAACATAGCTGAGTCATATAGGTTTTGTTACATTGTAGAGATGATGTATAGGTAGCTGCATGTGAGATTACTAGTTTTAGCTGCTTGTTACCATGATTAGTTATACACACAGATCTTTTATACATTTCTTCACTTATGTAAATGCCTATTGAGGGGTCTAGTAATTGCCATTTAATTCAACACCCTCTTTATCTTTTCATGGATTCTAGGAAAGATAGTTCTTTATTTTCCCTAATTGATCACATACAGACTGTGTTGTGGGTGCTAAAGTTTATCATATACTAGTGTGTTGTGGGCGCTAAAGGGAGGGGTGTGGAGAAGCCACGTCGACTAGTGGGGTGCGGAACACCAGACAACTGGGGCGCGAGAAGGGTTGTGGGGGGGGGGGGGGGGGTTATTTTTCAAACCAAGAGACGATTATATTTCGACATGTGGCATCCATTGAGGTAAATGGTGCAAAGAACCAATGAACACTCGCCTTGTGGTGGTCATTGTGCCAACCTAGCTCGGCCAAATGGTAGATGGCAGGCTGTCATGTGTAAGTTACACCCCTTTATTTTTTAAATTCAAATAACTTTTATATACTTCCTTATTTGTTTCTTATAAAATTATACCCTAAAATCAAAAATCTTTTTATCTTTTATTCGAGTATATTATTGATATTAAAAAATATTATAAACTAGTAGTTGAGACCCGTGCATTGCGGTGAGACCGTTATACCGAATAAAAAAATAGACGTAAAAGTGTTGAACCGTAAAATTTATACCAAAACGTAAAACGAAAAAAGAATTTCCACGCGTTATAGCAAAGACGTTGACAATACTTGAAATCTTATGTTAAAAAGGCAAGCGCGTTGTGGCGGCACTGTTAATCGAACAAAAATTAGATGTAAAAACGTTGAACAACGCATGCGTGTTAACTTGCAAATCAATCGGATTTGAATTAATAAAAGAATACTGCTAATAATAATAGTTAAATAAATTTATTAAGTGTAGGGTTCATGAACTTCAATTGTGAAAGTTAAAGCTTTCAAACACATATATTCACTTGCAAGTAACCTTGTCTACTACATCTCATGCTTAGCCTATCAATTTTCAAATTTCACATTTTATTCACACATGACAAATAACATTGTCTAAAGTTAAACTACCAATTTGATAAACCAAGCAATAACGTAAATATCAGTTCAACTCTTATTTGTCTTATTCAATTATAGGTATCCATTTAACTATGTCTAAACACCTAAGAGTGTATTTCAGTTTTAATTATTCAACATCAACACAAATGGACATGATAGCTTTGAATTTGACCAAATTGATTTTGGTCACTTCCCATGTGCGTTTTAGAGTCTATAAGGGATTTTGATGTAGCTGTCGCGGGCTATTAAAAAAACAAATATATTTTGTACTTAAATACGTCAAATAGTATAGGTAACTAAGGTCGTATTCACAGGGAATTGTGGTCAGTGTTTAGCAAATTATCTATTCAATTAACTACCGAACTAAATTTAGAGGTGTGTTTGGTTTGAAAGAAACTAGAAAAATAATTAAGTGTTATCAGATTAAAGAGATGCCACCTCCACTCGGGATTCAAATTCTAGGTTTACACAAAACTCACTTTTAACTACTTAAACACCACACAGACATGGCATTGGGATTATTGAACAAGAATAACAACTAAGGGCAATTTTTAATAATAGCCGTACGTCCTAATTATCTGTTTATAGATACCAATCACCCACCTAGTTACCAACTCGCTAACTATGCAAGAAATCACAAATACGTTTGATAAAAGACAAACAATTCAAATATAAATAAACGTTTATCAAATCCAAACACTAGTGATCAAGATATATCAGTTTGTCAAGTAATTAAAAACCAAAAGTTCATGCAAAACCTAACAAGCTTTCACCCGGGGAAGTCACGAGGGTTTTAGCCGAGCATGGTAGTCATCGCAGCTTCAATCTTTAATCCAGAACAAATTGGCATGAAGAAATCGGAAGAGAATAGCCTTCGAACCCCCCAAATCGTCTCTATGCAGTCCTTAGTTCGTAAAAAGAAGTGTAAAGTCGGATTCCTTGATCCCTAAGCTTCATTTTCGTCAAAACACAATTTTTTCAATTTTTTACTCCCTCGCGAGGGATCTTGTTCTGACCTTCGCATGTCACAAAGAAACATAATGGCAGGCTCGGGTAATTACCCCATAACCCTAGGGGCATTTCAGGAAAAACACCTCCCTCGCGACACGCATGGGATCCTTGTGTCTCTGTCGCATGGCTCGAAGAAGCAATAATTTCATAAAGTTGTTTTCTAGTCCCCGTTCAATCCGTGCACCCCAATGTTCTTCCTATATGTTTATACTTCATCGTTTAGCACCCATTAAACCTACAAAACACCATACAGCATAAGTACACTACAACACACCCAAAACGACTCGATAAAACACTAAAATTTATACAGAACTAGTACATTTACACCATGTTGTTACCAACACATCAGATTTTAACCATGCCAGACCATCAGTTCCCATTTTGGTATTTTAATTCACCAATTCAAAATGTTGAGTCAATTTAGTCAATTTCATCATTTTATCATAATCACCACATCTTTATGATTTAAACATCAATTTACATCTAAATAAATTTTAATGATCACTATAACTAGTTCCCATCAACTAGTGATGTTATAACATACTTTTACACAAAATTCTACTCCATGTTGAGTTTGATAATTAAAAGAACTCACCAAAAGCTCAAATCATTAAGGGTTTTTTTTTATTATTATTTTTTTTTAATAAGATACATATCAAGGACAAATGAAAATAAACAAGTTCTAGTCATTTATAGGGATGATTTTAAGCTAATAAACACCTTAGCCTTATTAATTGTAAGAAACTTGTATACGAGTTCCTAAGCCCGTTAAAAATTGAAGAAATTAAGATTTGACTACATAAAGTTTACCAAATGCATGTTTCTAGAAACAAGTGAAGAACAAGTCCTACACCTTTAGTTGTTGGAATCGTTTCTTCTTCTTGAATTCTCATGGAATTTCATGAACACTCGTTAACTAATTACATAGACGGTGAATTCTAAAGAAGAACTAGTTGAAAGATTCATCTACCATACGATTTCATTCGCACTTCATTATCTAAGTAACTTTATGCTTATTCTCATTTATATTATCATTTGCATATTGCTTTTAAGAGCTTTAAGATATTTAAAAAAGTCCATGCTAAAGGCGTGTTATATAGAAAAGATAATTCTTTTAGGGTTAACTTTGTACAATAGTAAACAAGTTTCAAGAGTGTTCTAATTAGGTCACTCATAATTTTTTTTTGTTCTAATTAGGTCGTTCAAGTTTCATTTGATGTTTCAATCCTAGATATTTTACCTAAATAGAAGGTCATCCATCCTACATGCCATTTATTTAGGTGTTTTATTTAAAAAAATTTGTTGACATGTCACATATATGCCAAATAGGTTTAAAAAATTTCTAAAAAAATTGTAGAAAAGTAAAAAAAAATGCGAAAAAAAAATTAAAAAAAGTGATTTTTTTTTCAAAATCTCTAAAAAGTTATCAAAATTTTTATAAAATCATGAAAAATCATTAACTTTTTACCAAAGCTAGATCAACAATTTTTTTTTTACCAAAGTTAGATCAACAATTTTTTTTTCCAAAGCTAGATCTAACAATTACCTCTTGTTCGATTGGTACTGAACAAAAGCCATCATCGTTGTTCGGTTGATCGATGGCTTGATCGACGTTGGTTGCTGACGATTGTTCTTGATTCACCATGTGATCATGTGCGACGTTGTTGAACCGACAGTGCGACTAAGATTACAGAGGAAGAATATTGATATGAATGGATGGTAGGGTTTAGAATTGTTATAGTTGATTGTGGGTTTTGATTTGTCTCTAGTTCATTATATTTGCGTGATATAGATTGTTTTGGATTTAGATTTTGTGTTGATTTATTAAATTTTCTTTTATTTACGTCCATGTGATTATGTTTTTTTTAAAGTTAAATAAATGTCATGTAGGACTATAACCTGTTATTCAGGTAAAATATCTAACATTAGAACACCAAAATAAAGTAGAATGATCTAATTGGAACAATAAATTTTATCAGTAACCTAACTGAGATAACGTACAGATCCAAAACTGCTCATTTGACTTGTGCAATGCAAGTGTTCATCAGACTTGTATTGCTTATTTTCAAAAAAATTAGAAGTCGAGGTGACGAATAAAGCAGAAGTGTTCATACTCATCCAAGGACTTATGTGAAACTTGATCAGTTCTAAGGTAGAAAGATGACATAATAAGATCCGTATTTTATCTTGGAGCAGCTAAAACTGAAATCACAACCACTCTTCTAAAAGTATAACAAATCTTTGTTTTCAAATTTTCTGTACAAACCTTAACATGTTCTTTTCTTCCTTTGTTTGTCTCTTCTCATGGTAAAGTACCGCGTTCTAGCCATTTTGGTTAAACCAATTACTTCTCAACTTATGTCATCAAACCTAACGCGTTCTATCGAACTTAACTTAAAGCTTCCTTAAGATCTTGTATCATATGGTCCCAAGAACTCGTCATCGTTTCACCAGAAACAACTACTACTCTTTGGCCATTTCTAAAAGGGTACTATGTGAAGTATGCATCTTGAAATGGTCATAGCAACCTCCTAGTGGCAATCAGGTTTGGTAAGAGTGGTGGTTGGTTCTTGATTTTATGCTAACTCTTTATAAAGACCAGTTTCTTGCATGCTCCATACCATGCAATCTTTTCTCACAAGTTGGTTCATCAATGGCCTCTCTTCTCTACACTACCTTAATGCTAATAGCTTTGATCTCTTCCCCCGCGATATGCCTTGCTTTTCCGGGGTTCAGCTTTGGATGGGGTGTTGGCAGTGGTAGTGGCGGTGGAGAAGGGTCTTTTGGTAGCAGTGGAGATGAGCCTTTTGGCGGCGGCCAAGGGTATCCTGGTCTTTTCCCAGAATTTTACAGTTTGTCATGTCCTCAAGCTAATGACATTGTCATGTCAGTTCTTGAGAGTGCCATTGCTAAAGATCCAAGGATGGCTGCTTCTTTACTAAGGCTTCATTTTCATGATTGCTTTGTTCAGGTAATTAGTGACTACATTAGTTTATTCATGACACATTATGTTACACATTGATTTATATGGAATTTGGATTAATTTGTGAAACTGATAGGTTTGTTTCATCTCAGGGATGTGACGCATCTGTCTTGTTGGATGATAGTGCAATGTTTGCAAGCGAAAAGAACTCCGGGCCTAATAGTAATTCGATCAGAGGATTTGAAGTGATCGATGAGATCAAGTCTAAATTAGAGGAAGCATGTCCTGAGACGGTTTCTTGTGCTGACATTCTTGCCCTTGCGGCTCGAGGTTCCACTGTTCTAGTAAGCAAAATAACTTCATGTCGTTCTATAAGTCTAGGTGTTCGATAAACACAAATGATCTGATTAACAAATAAATATTTGCCTGTGATAACATTGTAGAGTGGTGGACCGAACTGGGAATTGCCATTAGGAAGGAGAGATGCAATGCAAGCAAGTCTAAACGGCGCGAACAACAATCTTCCTCCACCAAACTCCACCATTCAAAACCTTATCACACTTTTCCGGCGACAAGGCCTTGATGAAGTTGACTTGGTCTCTCTTTCTGGTTAGTTATAAATCTCATGTCACAACAAAAATATATATATGAAATGAGGAAGGTTAACGTACATTACGGGTTAACGTACGTCACGTACGACAGGTAATTACGCCCATTCATTTTAAAATCACGCACGTTATAACTCAAAAATCCAAAATCACGCATGTTGAAACACAATAATCACGCATATTGAAAACATTTATCACGCACGTTGTCGTACGTGAAGTACGTTAAGCTGTAATGTACGATATACTTTTTCTATATGAAATATTCCCTGATAATTATACAAAGGCATAATAATAGTAATATATTATGCTTTCTTGTAGGAGCTCATAGCATAGGAATGGCTAGATGCACTTCATTTAAGCAAAGGCTATACAATCAAGATGGAAACAATCAACCGGATTCAACTCTGGAGATGACCTACTACAATGACTTAAAAACAGTTTGCCCACAAACCGGCGGCGATGACAACATTTCTCCTCTAGATTTTGAATCTCCTGCAAGATTTGATAACACATATTTCAAGCTCATAATGCGGGGAAAAGGACTTTTAACTTCTGATCAAGTTCTTTTGACAGGGAATGTTGAAGAAACTATGTTTCTGGTTAAGGCATTCACAGAGGATGATGCTCTCTTCTTTGACCAGTTTGCTAGGTCAATGGTTAAAATGGGAAATATCAATCCCCTCATTGGTTATAACGGCGAAGTGAGGAAGAACTGTCGAATGGCTAACTAACTATAACTATATATAACAATGCGTGCTATAGATTCGATCATGAGTTGTATGATATGGCTTTATCTAAGTTCTCTATTTTCTTGTAATGCTGGAATGGAAACACTAGTTTCTAATGAACTTAAGTATGGTTTCTTATTGAATTGCTACAATCATATACTCGGCTCAAAATCGATTTGACAGGAAAATCACATTTTTCTCTCATAAGTAGAAATCATGATATACATTAAAGAAAAATACAGACCTTGAATAAAGTCCACAATGGAACCAATCAACACTACAACTCTCCATCAAAACGGAAAATTACTTGGACATCGCTCTTAAACACTATCACGTAGTGGCGGACTTAGGATTTATTTTTCATGTTGGGCAATTGAGGGCTTAACCAAACATTTTATGGGGGCGATCGTGATTTTTGGGTAAAAATAACACGATCTTTTTTTTCATGGGGGTGACTGCCCCCATGGTTTGTAAGTGTGTCTGCTAGTGCTGTCACGACATGCTCATTAAGTGAATGTGTATGCTAAAGTCATGCCATTATCTTTCTTACTTCTGCCACATTAATCATATGAACACTTTGTTGATAAAATTATCTTTGATCATGTAGCTAGTCTAACCATGGCCAACCTAACTAATTGAAAAATAGGTCTTAACACCAAGGGAGGTATGCTTGTGAGGTGGCATTCAGAATGTAGAGATTGCAAGCAGAACTTTTAGGGATTAGTATAAACTATAACAAGTGACAAACTATATTTTTTTTATCAAATCACAAGAAAACCAAAAAACATTCATAATTCAAGTATTTCTTAGATTCAAGTTTTCCATTTTCACACCATTTCCCATAAAACCACCTCTTCATGAAAACGTACACGCCTATGATGCCGTTAATACTTTTCTAACAAAAAAAACATGTTATCACTCAAAAGTCATATAAATTCATGGAATATAGATACGGAGTGCATGTTATTCGTTCGTGAGCTAGCTAGAGCTTTTTGGGTTTCGATGAAGATCTCTTAATCAACTTGTATTTCACCATTTTGGCAATCTTGTAGAACCAGAAAGCACTGACCAACTGAAGTCCCAAAGCCATTGCCTGGACACAATCATATCGATATTAACTTCGTTTAGTTTAGAAGGCCCAAAACGTTCAAAAGTTAAGCTCAACAGAAGACTCTTCCCATTCAAGAGGTACACACAACAACTCATTGATGCATACAATTTTGATATTTCTGACCAAGTGAGTGATATAAATTTATACCTTGATGAGAATTGGATTCGCGGCTGATAGTGTAACATAACAGAGATATGGTCCAAAACACATTCTTGCAAGTGTGAAAATCACTGCAAATGCAACCTGTAAATAATTCAATAAAGTTGTAATCAAATCAACCTAAAATAACATTTTTTTAGGCTCAAACTATCCACTTGGTGTGTAGATAGCCACCCAAAAAGTGTTTTTTTGTCCTATATGCACACCCTGCAGTGTCGAGCTGTGGCCAAAGCGTGGCGTTTTGATCCGGTCAACCAGACAAAGATTGACGGGTGTCTGACGGGTCTGTTGACCGGACCAAAACGACACTGCAGCGTGTGCATATAGGACAAAAAAACACTTTTGGGAGTGCATATAGGCAGGCAGATTGGTGTGCCAATAGGTACACCCTTTTTTTAAGTTGAGAAAATAAAAGGAACTAACATCAGCTGCTAGATTAAGATCAGTGTCTTTGTAACCAAGCTCTTTGAGAAGTTCTCTTAAATGAAGAAATGGGCTAGATATCTCTGTGATCCATAATGCAGCCACCATTTCTGATCCACACTACACATGATTTATGACACTTTTCTAAATATGGAATCCCAAAATCATTTCAAGAAAATAATATCACATAAATAAAGAGTACCTTCTCATAAGCAAGGCCTGCTCCAATTCCAACAATGCTAACTAAATGATGAACTGAATTATCAATCTTTATATTCTTGTCGAATAAACAACATATTAAATCATAGATTAAATAAGCAAGAGTAACTCCTAAAGCTTTCATCTGTCATAAAATTCAAGAAAATATTACTATATATTCAAGATTTTGGCTAGGGGTGTGCAAACGAGCCGAGCCCGAGCTCGACCAAGGCTCGGGCTCGACTCGTTTAGTATTTATTAATTAATTTTTATTATTTATAATTATTGTTATACATATAATTTAGTTATTTTTTAGATTTATATAAATGGTAAATATTGTTATTTAAATATATGTTTAATATATTAATAAAAAATTTAAAAAAAAGCTCGTTATGGCTCGTGAGCCTGCTCGAGCTCAATAAGCGAAGCTCGGGCTCGGGCTCGTTTACTAAACGAACTTGTTTTTAGGCTCGGGCTCGGACTCGAGCTCGTTTAAGCTCGGCTCGTTCGAGCTTTTTTTCGAGCCGAGCTCGAGTAGCTCACGAGTAGCTCGGCTCGTTTGCACCCCTAATTTTGGCAAGATTTGATTTTTTTTTTTGGTCTAACCTGGAGAGTGGAAGAATTTGAAGCCAAGGGACAAACTGGGCAACTCCAGTCTTGAACAGATTTAGAAGACAAGAACACCGCGAACAAAGCATGAATTGTGGAAACGATACGGTTACAGAAATCAAAAGACCTTTTCGGGAAAATCTTTCTTGTTATCAAGAATGCACTTGTCCATGAGATCACTCCAGACAAAACCAGATAAACCTTTTCATAGTTTTCCATAACTAATTAGTTAATCCAACAAGCTCCTTACTTCAAGTGTCTTAAATAAACAACATATATATGAGGTCATGTAGAGTTTTACAAACAAATGGATATGAAGTTAGTTATTTGTTTTCACCTAAGAAAGAAAAAAAAACAGCATAAACAATGAATGAGGAACTTTAGGTTGAGAGAAGTTGGTGGTTGTTGAAATAAATATATGGATGGGATTTGATGGTAGAGGTGGGTAAGCTGAATTTATGTTCTATATGTATATATAATAAAACGATTTGGACATATAACCAACACATGATGATACATAAAACTGAACATGAGTTTAATACATATTATTAATCATTTAGTATTTTTAGTTAGGTTGCCAAATAATTTTGTATGATCATTTCTAACAGAAAGATTGCATATCCTCCTTCACATGTGTATAATCTTGAATAAATATCTTATATTAGGGGAGTGGGGGTGGTTACGAGTGATATAATTTCATCACTCACAAACATTCAATCAAGTTCCGCCATGTCATCAACCATTATTCTATCACTCACATCCTTTTTTAGTAGCAATGGTCATCACTCACCACCACACCCAACAATTTCCCCCCAACCAACAATTACCCTCACAAAATAAAACCATCACACCGTGAAGAAAATAATGGAATTTGAATTTATGCATGTTATCACGCGTGGACTTTGTAGGTGGCGGTGGCTATCACGCGTTGTTTGAGGCTATCACGGTAGAATAACGTTCCACCCCCACCGCCCTTAGACAGTCACGTTGAAGCTTCTAACAAATGTCTTATGTAAAACACATCGATACTAAGTCTAAAACCTCTATCATCAAGTTAAATGTTCTAGGAAAAGAGCATTTAAGTTTTTGTTTCTTTTGCTTATGTTTGCAAGGTGTTGATAAACCTGTAATGCTTAATATCACGAAGTAACTCACTGTGACACCCCAATTTGGTTAGGCTGACGTGTCACTAATCGATAAATATATCATATCCCAAATATAAATTCATAATTACTTAAGACGTTACAATGTTTAACAACTTTATAGAAAATACAAAGTATAATTCAATACATTCATCAAGCAAATAAAGCAAATGTATTAAAAACTCTTAAGCATTCTTTCATGTCTTCCCTAATGGCCATGGTAATCTTACAACAAGAGATAAAAGTATGATTGAGTCAATTGTCTGGTGAGCGAATATGGGAAATAAAAACCAAAGCTTTAAAAGTAAGAGTTTTAGATACAAAATCATATCAAGTAACATAGATACATACAATAAAAAAATTAAATCACTACATTTCATAAGGATGTACCTAAAGCTGCAAACTTCAAATACTTAACTTGATTGCAACGTTGATAGCTAGCCTATAGGTCCATGATATGAATGAGGTGTGCACAATCACACATCATTCATAAATAAGTTATTGTTATTATTTAATTAATTTACTTAGTTTTAAAATTCAAGTTATTTTGGTCAAAACTTAATAAGTACATCGGTATAATAGCCTTATAAAAATAGAGGCTTATTTGTAATGTTTGAGACTAATTTTAATTTTAATATTGTAATAAAAAATTCTCATTAAGGTTTTATTTAAACATTTGCTAAAATATCTCTAGCCTTTTTTCATTTTCGTTATCCGGGTGGTATTAGAGTTCATTAATATCCTAATAACACACTACGTTTGAATAAATCAGTCTCATCGTTCCTGTAGTTGATATTATGGGTTGATGGTTGTGTTCTGTGTGTCGGCAATTTCATCATAGTCTTTGACAAGACTAACACGCGGGTCCTTAAAGAATTGCACGCCCATGGTGTTATTTAGCATTCGAGTGTTATCAACAGATATGTTGGTGGCACTAGTTATAACTATTAACACCTTATAAACATGATGAAGTCTATCTATTTATGACATCTTATAATTTGAGGAGAAGTATGTTTATTATGATGATAACTCCAATGTGAAAATTGAGGAATCTCGCAAGATATAGAGGTTGACAAACATAATAAAGGGTAATGTTGGATTGAATTGAGGTGACAAATGACATTAACATGATGAGGAGTTGAGAAATCAATAAAACAAAGTTTAACAAGAACATGTTCTCATGATGAAGGAGATTGAGAGATCAACAACATATAAAATTGATGAACATGTGAAACCACATGCGACTCTATAAAGATTAAGAAAGTGAAGAATCTAAGTAACACATACAATGAAAATAGTTAGTTTTATTTTAGATAGTCGTATTTTATTTTGGTTTATAATTTTAGATAGTCGTATTTTATTTAGACAAAGCGTAGTGGGGCGCTATGCCCACACTTAGCGCCGTATGGCGCCCATCAACACCGCCACGAAGGGCGGTATGTTTCAAAAATTTTGAATAGCGCGATATGCATAACGGCGTGATTGATTGAATTTGTTTGTTTTTGACCGTTGGTAAACAACCGAAAGAAATATGCTCAAAACGTAAATTAACTTGAATTTATACCGACTCCTACATAAATATAAGCATGTAAAACTCGATTACAAAGTCTTTTAAAGGTTAAAGGATTGTGAGTATCGATATATTAAAAGTTGAAAGATAAAAGTATAAAAAAACAAAAGAAAAACAAAAAGACAAAAGCATAAAAGAAAAAAAAATCAAAATAAAAAATGAAAACACTATCACAATCTTTCCTAATTAATTTATAGTTAATTTCTTTCATTTGGGTTTTTGTTAGGGCTGTAATCGAGTCAAGCAAGGTTGATCTCGAGCTCAGTTTGTAAAATGTTCAATCCAGCTTGAGCTAAATCTAGCCAGTTTGTCAATTTCTTTATTACACAATATATTACTTTATTTTTCTAATATTTTAAAGATCAAAAGGCTTATTAAAGTATTATATGTATAGTTTTTGTTTATTTCCCATTTTTATATATGTTATTGATCAATTAAACAACACTTCAACATCTTTCCACATATTTTTTTTATTCTAAATACAATTAAAATTAGAATTAATCTACATAAAATAAAATAATTTAAGCCGGCTTGCCAGCTCATGTGTCGAGCCAGGCCTAGCTCGGGCTTGGCTCATTTACAAATAGAGCTTAGCCGAGCCAGCTCGTTTACAATCGAGTTTTCTTCAAGCTGAGCTTTATTCTGGCTTTTTTCGAGCAAGTTGTGAGCTTTTTGGACACGACTAGTTTTAATCTTGCTAAAAATTATCCAAATATTTTTTAGCTCCCCCTACTTAATTGACTTTCTAATAATATAGACTTTTAGATTGCAAATAAACGTAACAGATTTCTGTAATTTTGCTAATAAATCACTCTATATACTTTTGAAGGTTTGGGATGATTAAAAAATATTATGAAAAATAATAGATTTAATGTTTATAAACAAGTGGGCTGCATAGATTAATCCAGCTGAGCCTCGATGGTTACTTGGAAACTCAAGACTATTGTCTATTCTTATTTCATATTGGATCTAGTGGACCCTACAAAAGAACAGATTATTGGAAAGCCAAAATAGTCTACAACCTCTGATCATAAATAACAGTGCTTTGAAGATCTGCTCCTCCCAATGGCAAAGACTCAACACCTGCTTTCTCTAAAGTCCGCTAAAGCCAAAGGTCTGTCAACGAGAACCACTGCTGATGAAAACAAAGTCTGTTGAAACAAAGGTCTGATCAACCTCTGCTGATGAAGACAAAGTCTGATGAAGCTAAGGTCTGTTGTGGATCAACAGATGATAAAGTCCAACAGATGATCTTCAATAGATGATGATCAACAGAGTTTATCAATGTAATAGTGCTTAGGCTATAGCAGATGCTAGGAGTTTGTTAGGCTATTAGATGTCGCTGTCATGGTGACGTCAGCTTAGATGCTTCAGATGTTTCGTTTATACTATAAATAGAACAGTGCTTATACTATTCTATTTATCACTTTCACCTTGATATTTTTGTACGAACAAACAAGGAGTGATCAGGCTGAGGAGGAGTTGTAATTCTTCATGCATACGTAAACTTGTAATTGCAAATTTATAAAAGCATGTTGATAAACACAATATTTCTATTGTTGTGATTGAAAAGTTATTTATTCCGCTGCATATTCCATCTCCGTTTTATCTTCTTATTTCCATCTCAACCGTCACAACAAGCAAACTCAGATCCTAACAATTGGTATCAGAACTTGCTCAATCAAATTCGATCTAAACAATCAATTTGATATAAAAAGATCAGCTCCGGCTACTGATATCGTTTGTTCGTTGGATTGAAAAACATAGTAAAAGTTTATTTACGTTCAAAAGTATTTTAAACAAAAACCTATTTGTAAACAATGAAAAATGTCTCAAACTTCACAAGATCCACACAACATTGGTACTCTGTACAAACCTCTGATGCTTGTCTTATCGGAATATAATATCTAGCAACGTCGGATGGGTCACATACTTGCTCAACAGAACACGGGTTGTTGGAAATCGGTTATCATCGGACCACATGTTCCGATGGTGCCGAGTGCTGAAGACCCCAAGGTTCAAGTACCTAAGAAGCTGGAAAACTACTCCGAACAGGATTTTCAGAAAATTGAGTTAGATGCCAAAGCATTTAGCATTGTTGCTACGACTCTACCGAATGATATCTATGTTGGCCTGTTGCATTGCAATAATGCTCAGGAGTTGTTGGATGCTTTGAAAGAGCAGTTTGGTGGCACAGAGGAAGTTATCGAAAATAACCGAGAAGTTCTGAACCAACAGGATGAAACATTTTGTCACGTTAAAGGAGAATCATTAACTCAACAATTCAAGAGGTTTAGTTGTCTAATAAGTGAATTAAACTGTTGATTTTTCTAATTCAACCCTGAATAGCCAATTTCTAAGATCATTACCAGATAAATGGGACACTATTGCCTTTGTAACTAGAAACTTTGTTGGTTTCAAAAAGATGAGTTTAACTCAGCTTCATGGTAGGCTCCTAACTTATGAGAGAGAGAGCTTAACTAGAAAAAGAAGCTTCAAGAGTCAGGAAAAGTTGCTGATGACTATCCCTTTGGTAGTACAACACTTTTTGGTAAGGAGAAAACCTCTGGTGGAAGTAAGGATCAGGGTTATGATCATTTTATTGACATAACTTCTGGTGGAGGATGTATCTCTGATTCTTACTCACCCAATTATGCTTTTGCAACAAATGGGGAAAACCAAGTTTCTGAAAACTTATCTTTTGAGTTAAATGATCTTCAACACTTTGACCCCACTGACTTAGAAGAAATGGACATCTTGCACCAACTTGCATTGCTAAGTGTTAGGACTAGAAAATTTTACAAAAGAACTAGTAGAAAATTTCCAGGGTTGCATGGGGGACTGAAAGTTGGGCTGGGTAAATCTAAAATCAAGTGTTACAAGTGTAATAGGTTAGGCCATTTTGCTAGAGAGTGTAAAAGCCAAACAAGTGGTTCTATTGTCACACATCCAAGTCCTAGACCTCAAAACACTTTCCATTATACCCAATATACCCCTGATCCACACATGCAAAGCACTGCTCGCTTTGCACACCCTGCAACCACTGTTCCTGTACAGTATGTTCAAACCACTGTTCCTCAGATACAGTATGTTCAAACCCCAGTCCCCCAGGTTTAAGTGCAACCAGCACTACAAGCTGCACAAACATCTACTCAGGCAGAAAACAGTCAACAGAGCTTTTTTCACACAAGGCTTTGTTGATTGGAGCAGCTTACCTGATGAACAAATTTTGCCCTAGTTGCCAATTTTGAAAAGAAACATGATGATTTTTTTAATGGCACTAGAGACAATATTGGAAGTGGTTGAGTATGAGGAAGTGGTGTCTAATTCTGATGTGGTTTGTGATAATGTTGAAACAAATGTTTCAGAAGAAAAGGTTGGTGAAGAAATGGTGAAACCTCCAACAGACCCATGGGAGTCTAGTGTTTGTGAAGGAGAGTGTGATTGTGCCATAATGGCTGCTGCTAAGGTATCACCTCAAGTCCTTAAAGACTTATGTTCTGACAAATGTGTCATTGCTTTTGCAAACATTAAAGAGGTGAATAAAACCCTTAGGAACAAGATCTTAGATGATGAAATTCAGTTTGAAAAACTTGTTAAAGAGTTAAAATAAAAAATGTTTGAAAAAGATAGTGAAATCAGCAGTCTCAAACATGAATCAAGCATAACTAAGGATCAACTCCACACAATGATAGAAAAATATCATAGTTGTAAAAAAGAGCTTGAATCTACCCAGATCACATGTGAAAAATGGGTAGAGTCCTGCAAAGGTTATGAGTTGATGTTAGAAAAACAAATCAAAAGTAATATAAAATTTGGCATAGGCTTTCGCAAAAATGACCAAGTTTCTCAAAACATTGTTGTAAATGATTATGGTTTGGTTGAAATTTATTCCTACCAACATGGCTGGTCAAGGAATTAAAGTCACAGAACCAAATGGAAAGAAAATTGTTTTGGGAAGACCTGAAGGATCCTCAACATTTGAGGAAATTGAAAAATACAAACTCAAACCAACATGGTCAGATGAATGTGACATTCTTGAGAACTTTAAGCCAATGGACTTCTCAACCATTGAGGGTGTGAAAGCATCTAAAGTGAAAAGCATTCCCTTAAAAGACCTTCCAGCACATGTTACAACATCCGTTGACAAAAAAGGATGAAAAAGGGAAGAAGAAAGAGAAGATAACAAGCTTGTTTTGTGATTTTTACGAAAAGAAAAACCATGTTACTAAAAACTGTTTCTCTTAAAAGCATATGACATAAACAAAACTAGTGTGATTGTTGATGCACCTCATTGTACTATCTGTGGCAAGAAAAATCACAAAACTCAAGAGTGTGTTTATCTCAAAAATGTTGATGTCAAAAGAAATGAGTATAAATCAAAAATACTTGAGAGTCCACAGGCTAATACTGAAAAAGGAAAGTCCAAACAAACCTTCATCCCAGTCCAAACATCTGTTACCAAACAACTGAATGCAACCTCTGCTCCCAGAGAGGTTCAGGTAACAGATGCACCACCAGCAAACCAATTTCCAAGAGGATATGGCCAACCACTTTATCAAAGAGTACCACATGGTTATGAGGTCTACAAAAGACCTTCAAAACCAAGAGTGAACAAGCATCCTCATGGTTACAACCACTTGACAGGAAATGGTCCACAACATATGTTTCAAAAATCTGCTCAAAACTCTGGTCATTCTCTTGGACTTGAGGCTGAATGTCTGTGACCCCATCCAAAGCCATTTTGGCATTGGACACTCACCAAAACTAATCTGTTACTGATGTGCAGGGAGCTTCTACTTGCTTTGATAGTTTATAGTATGTAGATAGTGGGGGCTCCAGGCACATGACAGGATGTAACGCCCTTCTCAAAGATTTTCTAGCACATGGAGGGGGTGATATATCCTTTGGTAACAACTCAAAAGGAAATATGTTAGGTTCAGGGATAATCTAGACAGTGAAACTCAAGTTTGAACATGTCAATCTTATTGACAATCTGAAATTTAACCTTCTTAGTGTATCACAAATGAGTGACAAAGGCTATGGGTCATTCTTCACAAAGGAAACTTGTAAGATTGTTGGGCCAGATGTGGTGAAAAAGATTGAAGAAATCATAGCCGGGAGCAAAACACAGCTTGTTGCTCAAAGGAGTGGCAATGTGTTTGTGGTTGATATGTTGAAAGATAATCCAATGTCTGATGCTTATCTATTTTCGGCTGCCTCTACCAAAGATATAGAACTATGGCATAGAAGACTTGGTCACACAAATCTCAAAACTATCACCACACTCTCAAAACCAGGTCTTGTAAAAGGCCTTCTACCAAAACTATTCACATGTGATGAACATTGTGTTTCCTGTCTAAAAGGTAAACAACATAAAAGTTCATTCAAATCCATTAATGTGTCCAAAACTAGTCAGTGCTTACAATTGTTACACATGGACTTGTTTGGCTCTGTTAAAATCATGAGTCTTAAAAAGAAGAGGTATTGTCTTGTCATAATTGATGATTTTTCAAGGTTTACGTGGACTTACTTTTTGCACTCCAAAGAGGAGACTGCATGTATTTTGCAGGACTTCGCAAGAAAAGTTGAAAAGCAATTTGATTTGCAAGTAAAAATCTTCAGGAGTGACAATGGAACAGAGTTTCAAAATAAGGAGTTGGATGAATTCTATGTGTCAAAAGGGATTGTAAGGCAGTACAACATCCCAAGAACACCAGAACAAAATGGGGTGGTTGAAAGAAAGAATAGGACCTTAATTAAGGATGCCAGAATAATGCTTGCATATTCAGGTTTACCATTGTCTTTTTGGGCAGAGGCTGTAAACACTGCTTGCTATGTGCAAAACAGAGTTTTAATCAACCCCAAACATCAAAAGACTGCTTATGAAACTATGTTCAAAATCAAACCACTGATCTTTTACTTCAAAATCTTTGGCTTCCCATGTTTCATTTTAAACTTAAAAGATTCAATTTCAAAATTTGCAGCCAAAGTAGATTGTGGTTATTTTCTGGAATACTCAATTACTGCCGAGGCCTACAAAGTGTTTAACACAAGGACTAGGTGTGTAGAAGATACTTTGAATGTAAAGTTCAATAAACTTTCTTCTTTAAAAATCCCAGTAAATCCTGCTGAATTGTTTGATTTAGATAAATTTACATTTGAAGATGTGTCTATTAAGACTAACAATGTAGGTACACCACAGTCTTCCCATCAAGATTATGGATTTGACATTGTGATCCCACAATATAAAGTCACTTCCACAACTAGAGAAACAGATGTTCAAAACAGCAAAACTCTGCCACTGCTACATCAACAATTGTTGATCCTTAAACCTCTACCACCTCATCCAGTCAATCCACTGCTGACAAAAGTCAACCCATTTTTACACCTATTTTGCCCATACCTCCACCTCCATTCCAAACATCTGTTGATTCTTCAAAATTGCCAACAGATGTTCGCTCAGATGATTCACATCTTCAGCCTTCACCCCTAAATGCCATCACTCCATACAAGGGAGATCTAATCTACCTTAACAGTCATCTACCAGACCAAGTTATTGGCAACATCAAAGAAGGGATACTCACAAGAAGTCAATCCCAACACATTTGTCTTTTTGCTGGTTTTCTATCACTCACACTAACCTGTCAAGTACCAAGAGGCATTGAAAGACAATAGTTGGGTAGAGGCCATGCAGAAATAGCTCCAACAGTTCAAGAGACCACAAGTATGGGAACTTGTACCATTACCTAAGGATGTATGTCCAATTAGCACAAAATGGGTCTTCAAGAACAAAACAGATGTAATGGGCATTATTGTCGAGAACAAAGCTAGGCTTATGGTTCATGGCTTTAGACAAGAAGAAGGCATTGATATGATGAAACATCTGCTCATGTAGCAACATTGGAAGCCATCAGATTCTTTTTAGCCTTTGTTGTTAACCACAACATCAAAGTGTATCAGATGGATATCAAATGCGCATTCCTGTATGGTAAGATCTAGGAAGAGGTATATGTATGCCAACTCCTTGGTTTTGAAGATACCTTTTATCCAAATCATGTGTACAAGCTTAATAAAACTTTGTATGGCTTGAAACAAGCACTAGGGGCCTGGTATGAAACTCTATCCACCTTTCTCTTATCCATAGGCTTCACAAGAAGTAAATTGATAAAACATTGTTTTTAAAATGGAAAGGAAAGGATTTGATGATTGTCCAGATTTAGGTGGATGACATCATTTTTGGATCCACATGCAATTCCATGTGTGAAGAGTTTAGGGAACTTATGACAGCAAAGCTTGAGATGAGTGCCATGGGTGAACTTCAATGCTTTCTTGGTCTCCAAGTTAAGCAATTTCAAAATGGTACATTCATTCATCAAAGTAAATATGTCAAAGAATTGTTAAAAAAAAATTTGATATGAATGATTGTAAACCATGTAGTACACCTATGGCCACCACAAAACTGGTCACTGTTGATGATAAAGATGACTTCATTGATCAAACACTTTACAGAAGCACGATTGGGTCATTATTGTACCTAACTGCATCAAGCCCAAACATCATGTTTGCAACATATGTCTGTGCAAGATCCCAGTCAACACCTAGAAAGTCCAACCTTATAGTTGCGAAAAGGATATTCAAATACATAAAAGGTGCTCCCACACTTGGTATCTAGTACCCTGCTAATGGGAATATTGAGCTTTCAGGTTACTCAGACAGTGACTTTGCTGGTTGTCATACAACAAGGAAGTCCACTTCAGGAGGATGCTAGTTTCTAGGCAATTGCTTGGTTTCTTGGCAAAACAAAAAAGCAAGCAGCGGTTTCAACATCAACAACAGAGGCTGAATATATTGTTACTGCAAGCTGTAGTGCCCAACTCCTATGGCTTCAAAATCAGTTGCTGGATTTTGGTGTGATTGCTTTAAAGACTCCTCTCATGTTGGATAGTCAAGCAGATGAAAACATCATTAAAAATCCAGTTTCTCATTCAACAACCAAGTACATTGACATTAGACATCACTTTGTGAGGGTAGCTATGAAAAATGTTTGGTTTCTTTGCATCATGTTCCAACTAAGGATCAGTTGGCAGATGTATTGACAAAAGCTTTAGACACATCCACCTTTGAAAGCTTGATCTCTAGGATTGGCATGCTAAACATGGATTAAAAGCAAAATTTTGTTTCCATGAATAAAACGCATTAAAATGTTTTCAGAAAATAAAAAATCCATCCTTAAAAATAGCTTTGATTGATTTTTTTCTCAAAAATCCTTAAAGTCTTTTCCAAACAACTGTTTCTAAAACCTCTGTTTGGCAAAAATTTATCCCCGGTTGAAAGATTACCTATGTTCTGATTCACCATTGTTCATAACCTCTGTTAGGAATACCAATGTTTGTCCTAACCTCTAATGTCTATCCTCTGATAGACTAAAATCAGCCACTATTCATATCCATTGTTCCCAACCTCTGTTGCTTTCCAACAGAGGTTGTCTAACAACTGTCATTTGTTACCAATAACAGAAGTTGCCACATGGACAGATGTTAGCCATCAGATCTTTGAAATAGATTCAACGTCAGCTTTCAATTTTTCACCGTATAAATACCCCTGTTCTGTCACACCCCAACTGATGGCGGAAACATCGGGGCGTGGCGCTAGGCGTTCAGATTGCTCAAGAGATTCCACAACACTATTCTTTTTAATATAATTTAATTCAAGATTTCATATATTGTCTAAAAAGCATCCACGATTCAACCACAAAACTATCAGATACAAAACATCAAATATTGTTCAAAATTTCTAAATTAACTAAGATGTGTTTCTAAGCATCATCCTAGCATGTTTCTTGATTTCCTCAGCTACTATCAACCTGTAACATGTATTAAAATACTATCAACAATAATGTTGGCGAGTATACAAGTTTGAATACGTAATAGCATAATAGTTCAAAACGTTCCAAAAACTCATATCCATCATGTAAACACATAAAAAGTTTCACCATGCTAGTTTACACAGTCCAAGTGATAGCCCAAGTTTCCAATGTGTTAAATGCCTTTCCCAAAGACTAACGAGAGATTAAATGTCTCCTCCTAACAATACCCCAAAGACTAACGGGGAGGTGCATTACCCCTAGAGCGCTAACATTGTTAAGGCGGAACTACACACAAGGATTAAACGTTCACATAGCATAAGAGTCTCAAGAATCACGAGTTTCAAGTTTCATGTTCACAGCGGATAGAGTATGTTTCCAAATAAGTTTCAAGTGTCAAGTGTCATGTTTATAGAATACATGTTGCATCCCAAAAGTGTTCAAAACAAAAAGGGATCGAGTATACTCACAGTGGGTGCTTAGTATCAACACTGACTAATTGGATCGAAGGGAGCGCTGGAGTTCGCCTGATTATAGTATAACAGTATGAGTGTTGAACAGAATGTCGAATCGTACAATCATCGAGTAAAAGTTTCTGACAGGTTTCCTAATCGGATGGTCATCCGGACGGATGGTCATCCGGTCGGATGACCATTCGAACCAGATAGACCCCATTTAATCGGATGGTCATCCGATCGGATAATCATTCGATCGACTGGTCATTCGATCAGTGGTGTGTTTTGCAAATCGTTTCAACTTTTGAAGTTTTCATTGTAGTATAAGATCAAGTCGTTCGATCGGATGGCCATCCGGTCGGATGATCATTCGATCGAATGACTATTCGAGCGAAAATTTGATAGTTTTGAAGTTCTGATTCAAATAGTTAAAGGTTGTGGTTTTCAGAGAACAATCCACTTGGTCGGATGATCATTCGATTGCAGGGTCTTGTTACTTTGAAAATTTTGTAAAAATGTTTTGCGTTCGAGTTTAATGGAGACGACATGGCACTGTATCATGACAACGAAAACTCATCAAGGTTCAGCTCGTCTGATCAGATGGGAATCAACCCATTCGATCAGGGTACTGTTTTTGACGGAGTTTCATGTCTGACTCGTAGATTGGTCATCTTCTCCAGTGGAAGTCCATTTTCAAGCCAACTCCAGACTAAAGAACAAGTCTAAGGCCTGTTTGATTCCAGATTTCACCGGGTTTGGGTAGAAAAGTTAAGAAAGTTGAAAAGCATGAGTTTTGTTTGAGAAAATGTTTATATTTGCCAAGTTTTGTGTTAAAACGTGTAGAAATCCTTAAGATTTGAATCATTCTCGGTAAGATGACATCATTCAACCGGTGATGTAAGCAACCTGTGATGACGTCACCTTCAATGGTCCAAATCGGGCGATTTTAGGGTGAAAATGTATGATTTTGATGACGAATATGATAAGAAAGTGTGAAATGATGAAAGTTGTACAAGAATCATGGGGAAAACTTGCAGGAATCACGTTAAATCGAAAGAAAAGTGCCTTAGAATGAGTTGGAAGCTTCTGGATCGGACGAGGCTGTCACATCAGTGAATAGTGATGTGACAGCGGGTATTTATAGTGCAAGAGGGGATAAGGCGGTGGGATGGCATGGATCGGACGACTATTCGATCGAATGGCCATCCGATCGGATGTCCATCCGGACAGCCAATCCTTGTTTACTAGTTTTCCGATTCGGTTCTGTTTGCGAGCTAGATTAAGCGTTGCGTTGCGTATTATTGTGAGTAGTCATTACATTGGTAAAATTATGTAGATAACACGAAAGTTCCCGTGTTTCAAGTCTGTGTCTAAGCTAGTATCCCGTTCAGTAAGTATCAAGTATGAACATACCAAGCATCAAAGTATCTTGTTCAATAGAGAATCAAAGTCTCTCGTTCAATAAGTATCAAGTATCAACATACCAAGCATCAAAGTATCTCGTTCAATAGAGAATCAAAGTCTCTCGTTCAATAAGTATCAAGTTTCTAGTTTAACCAAGTATCAAAGTTTATTAAGCGTCAAGTTTCAAAGTATCAAAAGAATCC